>NC_139023.1:48212100-48351008 GCF_964662115.1 Mustela nivalis | reverse complement strand
AGAGGCAGGGTGGGGGGTCATGGGGAATAGGAAGGGAAAAAATGAAACAAGATGGGATCAGGAAGGAGACAAACCATAAGAGACCCTTAATCTCATGAAACAAACTGAGGGTTGCTGGGGGGTAGGGAAGTAGGAAGGTAGGGATAGGGTGGCTGAGTTATGAACATTGGGGAGGGTATGTGCTATGGTGAGTGATGTGAAGTATGTAAGCCTGATGATTCCCAGACCTGTACCCCTGGGGCACATAATACATTATATGTTAATTAAAAATAAAATAAAATAACAAATTGAAAAGCCAAAAAATTATTAAGCACCTGCTATATGTCAAATATTGTACCAGGTGCTAAAATTGTGGCAGAAAATAATTCATAAGGGGCACCTGTGTGGCTCAGTGAGTTAAAGCCTCTGCCTTCGGCTCAGGTCATGATCCCAGGGTCCTGGAATCGAGGCCCGCATCGGGCCCTCTGCTCAGCTGGGAGCCTGCTTCCCCCCTTCTCTCTCTCTGCCTGCCTCTCTGCCTACTTGTGATCTCTGTCTGTCAAATAAATAAATAAAATCTAAAAAAGAAAAGAAAAAAGAAAATAAGTCAGACAAAATCCTTGCCCTCCTGAAGCTTACATTCTGGTAGGTTGTGGTAAGGCTCAAAATCAATTAAATGAGGTAATATACATAAGAACGGTTGTTTGAGAGCACTCTAAAGTGGAATAGATATACATCATACTGTCACTAAGAAACAAGGCATTGTGGTAGAAAGTACACAAATTTACACAAAGTAAAATAGACCTAGATTTTAATTTGGCCTTTACCACATAATAGTTGTGTGAGTTCGGGCACATTAAGTAACCACTCTGAGTCTCTGCTTATCTATCTATAAAATCTGAATATCTTCATTGCAAAAAGGTAATAAGAATGGCACATAATATACATTACATGCCTAGTACAAGATGTCTCATTTTCATGGCATCATAATTATTGGGATGTCTGGGTCCTCATGTCCTGCATAGGTTCACAACCCAACATGTACATAGAATTTAAAGGATAGTTAGCTGGCTGAATTTGTACAACATTTAAAGGTAACCTGAAGGAAATAAGCATATGTCAAGAATATGTCTTCATCCTATGGAAGAAATCTAAATAACACCAAACACAGAGAAAGTGAGGAAGAGTCAGTGCCCATAAATTAACAGAAAAGAATCCACAGAAACAGATTACTAAGAAGGGATCAAGGTCAATATGCTCATTGGGTTCTTAGTGAGGCCACAGATCTACCCAAACACCACAATCAACATAGTGAACATCCAAATACTAGTTTTCTTATCGGCAAATTCTGAGTGACCATCTACACCAGAGAATAGAAAACATTTTCTGAAGAAGGATCAATAGTTAATAGCTTAGTCTTCGCAAAGTGCACAGTCTCTGTCGAAACTACTCAAATTTGTCATCATAGCACACAAGTAGTCAAAGACTATAAATTTAAGATCTGGCTGCAGCATCTCTGAAAACTAAGATTATGTCTTATCATCATTAGCTCCCCAACACCTAACATTATATTATATAACTAATCTTCAACAAAACAGGAAAGAATGTCCAATGGTAAAAAGACAGCCTCTTCAACAAATGGTGCTGAGAAAAATTGGACATCCACATGGAAAAGAATGAAACTGGACCATTTCCTTACACTACACACAAAAATAGACTCAAAATGAATCAAAGACCTCAATGTGAGACAGTAAAACTCACTGAATGAATGAATAAGTGAAAGAATGAATGAAGTTGAAGGTCCCAATAGCACCCTTTGGAGTAGTAGCTGGCATTTCCAGGTTAATGATCCATCATTAAAAAAGGAGAATCAGTAGGATTTAGCACTAGCAATAGAAAGGTGATTGTGAGCCTGACTGTAGGAAGGGGGAAACTAGCAAATGTTTTTGAGGAAAGGTATGAGATGGTTAGATCAGTATTGAGGAAAGAATATTCATAAGTATGACATAAGAGGGGAGCAAGCCTAAAACTAGGAGACTACTACTCTAGGTAAAAAGGAACAGGAGCTTAACCCAGGATAATGGCAGTGATGTGGAAGGGTACAGAGTTGAAACATTTCAGAATTAGAATTGACAAGACATAATACAGACAATGTGAAGGAACTTTACCCTCATAAAATCATTAAAGTATCATTAAAATCATACTCCTGTGATGTTAAGTGTTAGCATCTAGAAAGGCAAAGATGACATCAACCAGAGGAGGCTTAAGGAGTAGCAGATAACATCCTAGTGGCTATATTAAGTTTGACAGGTCAAAATCTGGGACGTATTTGTTGATTAGCAATAAATTCTTCTAAGTATTACCCTCCAATTCTTCACCTCGGTATGTCTCTCCCAACTGAAAGAAAAACAACCTTAAGAGTTTTGGTCAAATACATTGATGAAATCAATATTCCCACTATCTACAACATGTCCTGATTTATCAGTCTAACAGTCTCCCAGAAAAGAAATGAGGTTAGCTTAGCTTTCTTTCCATTGACTTTAGTGATCTTTCTTTTTTTTTTTTTTTCTGTGTTCAATAACCAACTATCGCATTCTCCAGAATTTTACTAGAAGTTTTCTGAAGATTGGTAGAATAGTCACTGGTTTGTAGGATTTACAAAATCCACTTAATTATTCTTTTTAAAAAATTAAGTGATCTATACATTTGCTGTCCTCTGGCTTGACTTCCTTTCTATGGGATACTTCTATCACCACCAACAGTGGCTCTGCAGTATATATCCAAGACTTTGCAGTACTATAGGGTGGCTCAGTGGCTGGGTCACATCTACAACCCACCCCAACTTCATCATCATTGAGCAACTGGTTTCAGTGTGAAGGCCATTGTCTTTGATGGCAACAATAAACAGAAGTAAAAATGAGTTTCCTCTCTGCACACCAGCCAACACAAGCAATAAACCTATTCTTCATCACTATTCCTATTTGCAAATCAAGAAGTTGTCCCAGACTCCAAATTCTGTGTTTTCCCTTTTAAGAACCACCTCCTCCTCCAACTGGTCATAGCGCACTCTAGCTTCTGGTTGTTGTAGCATCCAAGACATGACCCTTAGAGTCCTATTCACAAACTGTGACTTTGCCTGTGGTGGCAGAAAAATGGTTCCCTAAAGATATCTACATCCTATTACCCAGAATAGAGGATACATGGCAAAGAGAAAAATTAAGTTTGCAGATGGAATTGGGTTGCTAATCAGCTAACTTTAAAATAGGGAGAGTATACTGGATTATCTGATGTGCTTACTCACAAATTATAGTGCAAGGAGGATTTGGAAGAGAGACCAGAAAAATGTCAGTATGAGGACTCAGCTCCATATTGTTGGATTGAAAATGAAAGAGGCCACAAGCCAAAGAGTGCAGACAGCTTCTAGAAGCTCGAAAAGGTGAGGGAACAGATTCTTTGCTAGAGCCTCCAGAAGGAAAGCAGTCTTACCAACACCTTGAGACCCCTCTCAGAACTCTGGTCTCCACAACTGTGAGATAATAATTTCATGTTGTTCTAAGACATTGAGTTTATGATAATTTGATGGCAGCAATAGGAAACTAATAGCTGCTGAATGATTGTTGGGTTTACACTGTCATTATTTCTACCCAGTTATGTCATCAAAGCTGCTTTCAAGCATTGTCCATACTGTGAAACAAACACTTCAGTGACTTACACTGAGTGGTAGACACTTTAATTTTTGTTGCTTTTTCTTTAAAAAAAATTAAAAAGTGTAGAATAAAAAATGATTACATAAAATGTTAACAGTGGTTATCCTTATAGGGATATGCTGTGTAGTTTTATTCCCTTTTGCAGTAAGGTAGAAAAAAATATTTTCAAGTTTCTCTTTAGAAAGCATGCTATTTTCATTTGGGACTATTCCTAGATGTCTCTTGGGGCAGAGAGGAGACATAGAGGGATGCACCAGCAAGATCCAAAATAATCAAAAGAACAGGTTAATAACAGCCCTGCTGCTGCTAGCCCTTGCTTGCTACACCAGTGGCTTCCCTATTCTCCACCTTTGTAAATATTCTCTCAAATTAGTTTAATTTAAATGTGCCCTCTGTTTCCCTCTTAGGATCCTGGGTGATACATGACCTATTATATGTGTGTGCGTATACACAGACACACAAACACACCTGAAACAAAATTCTCAAGAAAATTTTCTATTCTGCCATGCCCTACCTTGCCTTAAATGTGTTCTGTATTGAAAAACAAAGACAGGAATTTGGGCTTAGGGAAAACAGAACAGGTGGGGGTCAGACAGGAAGGTTGGACAGAAAAGAAAAGAGAAACTGGTCAAGCAAAACTGCAAGGTCATCAAATGGCTCTGAAGAATGGCACATCCAATATTCAATTTGAGGTGGTTTTGCTCTGACTTAAGTTTCTTGCATTTCCCAAACCTTAAGTGGACTGAGCTCTAAGTACAAATGTCTTGAATGCATGGATGTGGGTTGGTTGGTTGTTGCAAATGGTAGAGGTAATTGAGTCAAGGAAAAATAGGTTCATTTCTGTATCTATGTAGTCCAAAGTAGGAAGACACCCATGATGCACGTCCATAGTCTGGAAGCAGAGGCACCACAAAAAGAGTGTCAAGTTCCCTCCCACAAGATGTGTATTGAGGTTTTACCCAACCTATCAAGACACTGGAGGCAGTTCTCCCCAGCTGACACTTAAATATACTTCTCTCTTTCTGCTTATATTAAATTTTCTACAATAAATATACATTACTTTTATAAAGATAAAAATAAGCTTTTCTTAACATTTATTCAAATTGAACAGTATCAAATGTATATGCTATATGCCTGGTATTATGCTAGGCATTCTTGTGGCTAGAGGCAACTCTAATGCCCTTCTTTGGCCTCAAGAAGCTTATATTTTCCCTAAAGCAAGGGGAGTCAATTGTATTTTGCTACTGGACATGGTTCAAAAGAATCAGGAGAGTTAAGAGTCATTGTGAGGAGTCAATATAAATAAATATATATATATGATTCATGTGTGTATATATATATGTATATAGACTTGACAGTACCAGTAGAAGGGCTGGTTCAGAAAACCAAGTTATTTGAACCGGTGATTAACAGTAACCAAAGTCCCAGCTGACTCATAGGCTCACCCTCATAATGGATCCTGACTCTTTCCACTAGCCTGCCCTACCTGCTTTAATGAATACCCAAGAGAGTGGGCAGGGACACAGGCCCTTGCTCCTGAGCTCTAATGCAAATTCTCTGCCTTTTCCAACTGACAGGAAGTAGTTGTTCCCTCAGGAGGAAAGAGGGGAGAAAAAAACAGCATCTTTGAAAGCATATCTTCTCTGAGGTACATTTAAATCATTATAACTTTTATTTAGTTTGCTGGATTTGGGGTCAGATTTTCTTGCCTTAATTTTTTAACAAGTGCAAATGTTTTTTGAGATATGTAGTACAGAGGGATTAATTATACTCTTTACTACAGTGGACAGTAAGGGATTTATTGACCTAGAGTTCATCTCAGAAAAATTGATCATGTTATAAAGTCGGAGGGTGCTTAAGTTGAACAGACAGTGGTTTCCAGGCCGCATTCTGAAGACTTCAGGTTCTACAGAAGTATCTCAGGGTCAAGTGTGAGAATAACAGGAAGAGCTATAGGCCCCCATCTCACTTCAAATGGAGCTATTTGAGGTTCAGCACAAAATTTCATTGGAAATCAAAGAGGGGTAAGTTTCCTGCTGCTTAAAAAAAACCTGTAAACCACTGATTCTCATTTTATTTTTCATTCCCCAGACGGAAAACATTGGGCCCCAAGAAGATAGGAAACTTACCCAGGATCATCCAGCTAATCGGCAATGGAATGAGGGTAAAACTCAAAGGAGATTGATACAAATAGAGAAAAGTCACAGTCATATCAATGATTTTTTTTTTCAGCCTTTGAGCATGAGGTATCAAAAAAAGGAAGAGAGAGACTTAGATGAGTTAAGGAGTTAGTATGCTAAAGAAAGAAAAAGCTCAGTACTCCTGGTATCAGTCATTCACTCAACAAATATTACTGTGTATATTCTATGCACCACATGGTGTGCCAAGCACTGAGGAAGAACAGCAATTATGAAAGAAAAAGATTTTATTGTCATGGAGCTCACACTCTAATGTGGAAGAAAAAAAAATTACAAGCCAATAAATATGCAAAATAATTACAGATGTGATCATGTGATACACACCATAAAGGAAATAAAGTTATGAGATAGAAAGTAACTCTACATATTGGAAAGGTCACTTTAAGGAAGTAGAATTAAGCAAAAGGAAAAGAAGAATCCAGTAATTCAAAAAGGATAGGAAGAGCATTCCGGATAAAAGAATTCAAAGTGCAAAATCGCAGAATCAAGAGAAATTGGGATCTGTTCAAGAAACAGAAAAGGGATCAGTGTGGCTAAAACCTGGTAGAGAGTGGCCAAGATGAAGTTGAAAAAATGGACGGCAACCAATTCACTCATGGCCATGTGGACCATGGTAAGAAATTTAGATTTTATTCTAAGAGCAAAGAATCTAAATCACTGAATGTTTTTAGCCAGAGAATCACATATTCTGATTTATATCTGAAGAATATTCTGGCTGGTATGTAATGAGCAATTTGTAAGGGATGTGGGTTAGATGCAATAAAGACCAATATGGACAAGCTTTCGCATTAGTCAAGGAAAGAGATAATGGTGATAAAGGTGACAGTATTAGGGATGGAAAAAAGTGGATAAATCCAAAGAATATGTTGCATGTAAAGCCAATAGGATTTGTTGATGGATTGAAAAGGAAAGAGCAGTGAGAAGTATATCAAGTGACTCCTAGTTAAACATCAAGGAGGATGATATTCCATTTATTGATAATGAGGGGGGAGGAATATTTTACATAGAGAAACTAAAAAAAATTATTTTAGGTATATCGTGTTTGAGATGTCTGTAAGATGTCCAAATGTAGAGGATGAATAAGCTACTGGATATTCACACTTGGAGCTCAAGAGTATTCAGTGCTAGAGTGGAAAATGTTGCATTTGTAACATGGAGATGGTATTTGAAACCTTGACTTGGGAAGATTCACTTCTAGTATGGCTGAAAATGCTCTATCAAATGGACCATTCCTTAGAAAACAACTATAAGCTTTAGACAAAATACCAAAAAGAACTCCATGAAGGCTCTGAAAAGTAAATACAAGTAGGAAGATTCTGGAGAGGGACTGATACTTGGAGAAAAACAAATTGTCACAGGTGATTTTCCCATTTTTATGGTTTATAGCTTATTTAGAGGGGAAAAAAAAAAAAAAAAACAGTCTTTCTGGCCTGAAAAATCAGAGGACAGCAAGTATCTGTGACCATGAACCACAACTTCACGGGGCCAAATGCAAACAACACAGATAAAGATGAAATACCTAAACTGAGACTTCAGTTACTAACTCACAAGAAATAGAGTTTTCTGTCTGAGTTAACCAATTGTCTACTAAAACAAAAACAAAAACAAAAAAAAAAAAGAAAGAAAATCAATATATTTCAACGACTATAATAGAATCCAAAATCTCCATGATATCAAATTTGCAATGTCTAGAATACAATCTAAGATTATTCAACATACAAAAAACTGTGCAAGTGTGACCCAGTATTAAAAGAAAGACAACTGGGGCGCCTGGGTGGCTCAGTGGGTTAAAGCCTCTGCCTTTGGCTCAGGTCAGGATCCCAGGGTGCTGGGATTGAGCCCTGCATTGGGCTCTCTGCTCAGCAGGGAGCCTGCTTCCCTTCTTCTCTCTCTGCCTGCCTCTCTGCCTAATTGTGATCTTTGTCAAATAAATAAAAATCTTTAAAAAAAAAAAAAAAAAAGGAAAGACAACCAATGGAGACCAACTACAAGATGACCCCGATGTTGGAATTAACAGACCATTATTTTAGAGCAGCTATTATAAATTTGCCCAATATGATAAAAGAAAACATGCTTTTAGTGAAAGAATTAGAAGATAGGATATTTCCAAAGAAAAACAAATATTACTCCCCCCCCAAAAAAGAATCTGATGAAATTTCTAGATCTAAAAAATAAAATATCTGAAGTTCTTTTTTTTTTTTTTTTTTTTTTTAAACAGAATCTTTGGATGGGCTTAACAGCAGAATAGAGATAACAGAGGAATGATTCAATGAGCTTGAATATAGATCAATAGATACATGCTATCTGATGAACACAGAATAAAGATTGAAAAAAAATGTTCAGAGCCTCAGTGACCTGTGGTACAATATCAAAGAAGTCTAGCATACATATATATAATTAGTAATGTTAGATAAGATCACCCAGGTGGACAGAGAAGAGGAGAGGTCAAGGACTATGTCCTGGGGCACTGCAATATTCAGAGAGATCCATTGAAGAAAGAATCAACAAAGAAGATGGAAAAGAAATCATCTAATTTTCTTATTCATCAGAAAATCAACTTTGATGTCTTGTTTTTCTCTTTGTCTTATTTCTACAAACCTAGTCACCAAAAAAAGTAGGGTCTGGGAAGATGTGGAAATTTCATCTCCTACAAAAAATTTTTTGTTAAGTTACAACTTACTGACCCACTGTCAATACCTCTGTCTTTACTCAGTTAATACTGATGCACAGTGATTTGTTAAAACATAATTTCATTTTCCTAGAAGTTTTTTGTTTGTTTACAGCTTCATCCCATGATGAAACTATGTATAACATGCTTCCAGGAATTCTATTATGAAAAGTCTCCTGAAAAAGAGAGATTCCAAACTATAATCCATAACCAGAAAAAAAATTACATCAAAACAAAAAATTAAAACAGTGGAAAAAAAAAAAAACAGCAATAAACACCCAGAAAATCAGCAAGGTTCAGAAGCTTATTGAAACTAAAGAAAAAGGATCTTTCAAAAAATTGAAATCCATTCCAGTGTGAGGCTTACAGAAGAATAAACTTTAGCAGGTGAGATGTAAAGTGCAGATTAGAGAGGATTAAAAATGGTGTTTGAAAACAAACAGCCAATGATAACACAACAAATAATATTAAATTCTTTAAGTACATCAGAAATAAGACTGCTGCAGAGGGATCAGTGAATCAGCTAGACAAGCAGAGCACAAAGGAGATATTCAAAAGGATAAGGAGATTGCAGGGAAACTAAATAATGTATTTGCATCAGTTTTCACACTGGAGAATAAAGCAATGGAGAAAAGGAAAGGAAAACCTTATTATGTGAAAGAGAGGCCCCGCTCAGATGGAGACATCAGAGGGAACCATGAGTCAATGAAACAGTAAAAGAAAGATTGCCATGTTCCAGCCAAGGCAGGAGGCATTCACCAGAAAATCCAGAAGCTCAGAATGCCTGTAATCTCTGATTCCCTATAGCTTTATCATTTGCCATTTAAAAGGCTTCATACTGTGGAGAACTGGAGAGCAAGTTACATTCTACCATGGTTGAAAAATTTGCTCAGTATCTATGGTAGAATGATCTCCATACTCCAAAATATGCAGCCAGTATAACCCAACTGGCTGAATGACCAAAACTCAAACATGAGCAGGAAGCTTTAATGCAGCCTGTCTGAGAATGTATGGAAATGGAAATTCTCATATACCACTAGTGGGAGTATCAACTGGCACTACCAGCTTTAGAGAACACTTATAAATCTAATAGAGTTCAAAATATGTATGCCAAATGAATTCACTGGTTTAACCGCTAGGTCCCTATACTAAAGAAACTCTAGGAGAAACTACAAAACTGTTTTCATTGCAAGAGGTGAAAAGTCAGTAATAACATAAAGGTCCATAAAGGTCCATACAAAATATGTTCATAAAATGAAATACAAAAAGAAGGGGGTTTGTTTTGTTTTGTTTTAAGATTTTAAGTTTAACCCACCATTTGCATCAATATGGACAGAACTGGAGGGGATTACGCTGAGTGAAATAAATCAAGCAGAGAAGACAATTATCATATGGTTTCATTATGTGGAACATAAGGAATCGAGAGGACAACCACAGGGGAAGGGAGGGAAGACTGAATGGGAAGAAATCAGAGAGGGAGACAAACCATGATAGACTCTGGACTCAAGGAAACAAATTGAGGGTTGCCGAAGGGGGCAGAGGATGATGTAACCAGGTGATGGGTCTTAAGGAGGGCATGAGTTGGGATGACCACTAGATGTTACATGCAGCCAATGAATCATTAAACATTATATCAAAAACTTGTGATCTACTCTATGTAGGCTAACTGACAATAATAATTTTAAAAGACCAAAAAAAATTTTAAAAGACTTAAGAGTATAACCCCAAATGCAAAGAAAAAAAAAGATTTTATTTTTAATTAATCTCTACACTCCCATGTAAGTCTCAAACTTAAAACCCAGAGACCAAGAGCCACTTGCTATACCAACTGAGCCAGTCAAGCACCCCCAAAAAAGAACTTTTTAACTCCTAATTAACCAGATCTAGCTGTATCAACTTTCACAGTCTTTAAAATCATAACATTGAGTGAAAAAAGCAAGTCAACAGAAAAATACAAACAGTATGACAAAATGTATCTCAAAATTTTTAAATAACACCTAAAACAATAGGACACATTTTTTTAACAGATTCACACATAAGTAAATAAAAGAGTAAAAAATACACTAGTAAGATAGAACACAACTTCATTATATGGGATGCCTCCAGAAGGATTGAGAGGGGCATGGAACTAGAGATGGATTAAATATTTCACTTTTTCTGTGAAGACTTATTTCTTTAATTAAAAAAAAGATTTGAGATAAATATGACAAAATTATCCATTCTGGGTGTTGGTTATAGAGTGTCCGCTATAGTACTTCATTTTCCTATTTGTTTTTTAGTTTTTAAAAAAATGTTCTTTCCATTACCTGGGGACAAAGCTTAACTATATTAAACTGATTACTATTGAATGTCTGAGAGCTATTATTAACCCAAACTCAAAATTTGCCTTGGAATCCAGAGTGGTGGCAGAAATAGTATCTTCTGCTAACCTAGATCGTGATAACAGACAGTATGTCTTTGCTCCCTAAGGCTGCCTGCTTTCCATTATCCAAGAATCCATGAAGAATAACAGCTGTGGGGTTATAGCAGAATAACAGCTGACCTGGCTGGTTCCATCAGTTGAGCATGCAGCTCTTGATCTCAAGGTCCCTAAGTTAAAGCTCCACATTGGGTATGGAGTCTACTTTAAAAAAAAAAAAAGAAGAAGAAGAAGAAGGAGGAGGAGGAGGAGGAGCAGGGGAAGGAAAGGGAGGAAGAAGAAGAAAAAGGAGGAGGAGGAGAAGAAGAAGAAGAGTTCTTACGCCATTCTGCCATTGATTCCATTTTATAGAACAAACAACTGAGATCCTGGATTTTAAGAAAAGAAAAAAAAAATCAAGACAAACCAGAAATCAAAGATCCAGACCCTCTTATGACAAGACCCTCTCCCTAGCACTATTTTAATTTTTGGCAATTCTTTTTTCTTTTTTTAAAGATTTTATTTATTTATTTGACAGAGATCACAGGTAGGCAGAGAAGCAGGTAGAGAGAAGAGGAAGCAGGCTGCTCACTGAGCAGACACCCCAATGTGGGACTCAATCAGGACAAATGCCGAAGGCAGAGGCTTCAACCCACTGAGCCACCCAGGTGCCCCAGCAATTCTCTTTTAATTGATTCCATAGGGTCAAGCCCAGAGACAACAAAACAGGTTACAGCTTGCCATAAATTCCTGGAGCCTATGCTGAAAGGATGCTGACGTCACTAAAGTCAGTGGGAAAAAGTGCCATGATAGATTTATATTGCCTCACATGAGCACGGGGGTGTGGCAGGGAAGGGGCGGGTAGATTCCAGGTTTAGCAACTTGAAGAAAATGACCTTCCTTGATATGGAAAAACCAAAAATGCATGGTGTTTGATGGTATTAGGCTCCAAACATCTAAAGAATTCCATCTAAGAGGACTGGACAGCATTAGCTGCTAAACATTCAAAAGTACACCTGAGATATGAGATGTATCAATGAACCATCTCTCTCTCCACTGACCAGTATGCCCAGGCCAAGACTTCACATGCCTGCATGTGGTTCTCCACTAGTCCCAGGTGTGCTGCATTTCCAGAGGACAGTTGGTAATGCCAGGAATCATTTCAGGGGTCACAATTAGGGAGATACTACTGGCATCTAGTGGGTAGAGGCCAGGGATTCTGGTAAATATCTTACAAAGCAATGTATAGGATAGCCCCCAAAGCAATTATCCAGCCCCGAGTATCAGCAGGGCCACAGTCAGAAAACTCTTCCCTGTCATGCAGAGCATTTGTAGGTCAGATTTCCAAGGCTTTCTCGGGTATTCAAGGCCAGACCAAACTGAACCCCATGAGACAGATCTAAAGGTTTCATTATAGACTAGTCTTCCAAAAGGACACTTCATATCCAAAGGCTCTGGCCAACATGAAGAGCCACACGGGGCTGACATGGATCCAGTGCCCACAGAAGCCAGGCCAAGAAAGCAACTTCTGAGCCCAGAACTCTTCATTCTGATTTTGCGGTTGGGGGCTCTGCTCAATTTGTCTCTTCTCTTGGATTCCAGAATCATTTGCAGGATCATTGTCATCTGTCTTGGTCTAGCTGGAAGATCACAGTTTCTCCCAGTGCAAGGGACCAGCCAAAGTAATGCTGCATCTGTCAAAACCAAATGTGTCTGCCACAGCAGATTCCATCGTGGATGGACAGATACACCAGGGCTAAGGAGAGAACAGTACCTGGGCGAAGTGAACCAACAACATCTCTGTAGTGGCCGAGTCAGCACAGGGTCTACATCAAGATTCTAAACCACTTAGCACAAAATCCAAATGTTATCATTTCAGTGGTTATTTAATGGGCTATAATCCCACAACCTCAAGTCCTATCACCATCTTGAAGCAAAAATAAAAAGGAATGATTATACTGCTGAGGGGTTTTAGCTGCAAGGGAACTCATTCCTCAAACATTCCCTGAAAAATACTTTTTTAAAACCCTCTATGTCAGTTTTTAACAGTGTCATCAAATCAGACACATCTGTCTGCAAGTCCCCCAGGGAAGTAGTCCGACCCTAAGTCCACACCTGGCTCTGCCATGCCACTCACGCAGAGTCCTGCCTTTGACTCCCCTGAGCTTCCTTTTCACCATCTGTGAAATGGGAATAATCACACCTGCCTTTCATGACTGGTTTTGAGAATCCAATGAGATGACATACGTAACATATCTAGCACATTATAAGAACACTAAAAATGGAAATTAATGTTTAGTAGTCATCTGCAAGGGTAGACTTTCATTAAGCCGCCATGTCTTGAGCTAATTCAGTCCAGTTACAGCTACAAACATCCCTACTGTTTCCACAGCCCTGCAGTGGAGCCCACGTTCATTTCCACTGTGTGTATATGTGGGAGGGAGAAGAACTTACTTCATTTTAATTCAGAATTAAAAACAAAAATAAAGATAGCCAAACTGTAAATGTTCCAAGCACCTCTGGCTTTTATCCTAGCTGCCATCACAGGCAATCCTATATTCCCCATTATACAGATGAGGAAAATGCGGCCATGAAAGAGTGGGTAGAAGACGTCACAGGGATGAAAGACACCACATAGGGAATACAGCTGGTGATATTGTAACAGTGCTATATGGTGGCACACAGCAGCTCCACAGTGGTGAGCGTGTAGAGTCACTATGTTGCATGCCCCAAACAGATATAATGAACGTAGAGAAGCACTATGTGTCAACTAGACTTAATAAAACTTTAAAAATTGTTTTCTTTCTTTAAAGATGTATTTATTTCAGGCAAGAGGGGCAGAGGGAGAGAGAGTCTTAAGCAGATTCTGTGCTCAGCATGGAGCCTGACACAGGGCTCAATCTCATGACCCTGAGATCATGACCTGAGCTGAAACCAAGAGTCAGAAGCTCAACCAAATGAGCCACCCAGATGCTTCCCAAATTTTTTAAATTTTTAACAAGACGGAGGCTGCTGAGGAGATCACTACCTTAGATGCATGTGATTGGTGACTAGTTTTTAAGCCAAAGTCTGGTCCGTAACCCCCACTCGGGGCCCACACCTGATTCTATATTTATTTGACGCTTAAGGTATATAATTGTTTATTTTTCTACCTAACTCTAAAGAATCCTGCATTCTTTTCTTAGCGCTTAGCCCTTAGGTCTGCATACTAATTGGGAAGAAAAAAAAAAAAGGTTAGGTAAGGGGCTTACCCATGGTCACTCAGCTGGTGGAGGAGCATACCACTTTAAGCATGGCTACTCGTCCATCCATCCATTCATTCATTCACAAACGTGTCCTGAATTCTAGCTCTGTTCTAGCTCCATGGTAGGCACTAGGGATAAAGAAGTCATTCATTCAGGAGGCATCAACTGAGCACTGACAGTATACCAGGCAATGTGCTAGGTACCGGCCTCCAGATGGGAACGGTGGCCAGTCTGGTGGTCTGAAACCAACAGGTACATAAAGGAACATCAAAGTGTTGTGGCTCCATGATGGAAGTTTGGAGAGGGAGCCAGACCCTGAGGTGGGTGGGAAGACTGACAGAGAGGGACAGGGATGAAAGGACGGAGATCCAAAAAGACTTCATAGCAGAGGGGACTTTGAAGTGTCCAGTTTTAGGAGGACTTAAGCAAAAGCGGAGACGGCCCACACTAAAAGGGAAGCACTGACCCTAAAAATGACGCAGTCGGACTGGCTTCGTGGCATCTCACTGGTGGAGAAACCAGGCGTTTGGCTGGATTTTTCACTTCAGAGCTTCCTGTCACGCTTCAGACACCGACAAGCATCCATCTCTACTCGGCACAAGAAAAGAATCTACTCCACAGAAAGGCGTTTCAAAGCACCTACCAAGACCAATGTGCACTCTGGCCTGGTTTTTTGTTTGGGAAAATTGTGTGCTAAAAACAGCAGATAAAAAGGAATCTGTGGGCATAATTTATTTAGACTTTCTAAAGGCTGTTGAGAAGGTCTCTCTCGTAGGAGGCTATTAAGGGCAGGCAGGCAGGTCGGTAACTACAGGGTGAAAGGTAAAGTTCTGTCGTGATTAAAGGCTTCTTAACTGAGGGGAAACAAAGCGCAGGAATAAATAGCCAATTCTCCACATGGGAAGCTAAAAATAATGGGCCGCTCAAAGATTAGTCCTGAGGCCAGTGTTGTGCTATCTATTTTTAATGATTTGTCAAATGAAGTACAGTAAACAGGAAAAAAAAAAAAAAAGAGGTAGCTAATGACAGGAGACTGCATTGTAGATGAGAGAAAGCGCAGGGGTGATCAGGTTTTAGGGAGCCTGGCCCAGACTGAGCATGTTAGAACATGTCTCAGGGCCTGCACTTTCTTGTCTGTGACAAGATGAGACCCCACAACATATGGCCGAAGGGCTCTCAGACCTTCTGAGAAAATGGTTAAAACTCCTCCACTTGAAATAATATTAAAACCAGAAGGAAGAAAAAGAAATAACAAAATTCACTGATTCATGATCAAAAAGAATACCAGAAAAGGCAAAGGAAACATTTGCCTTGCTATTTTTTGTGTGTCTCGATTGGTTCTGAATAAGTGAAAATCTCTTTGGAGAAAGCAATCAGTATCCCCGTGGACAGCATCATGAGAATACCTTTCTCAGTCTGGCATCATCAAAAGTGCCCCTAAACCATAGGCAGCATTTTCCTAAAGCACTGAAAAGTACACATTCGAGTATTATTAGGCCACAGCCTAAATCCTCCTGTTGTCCTGTCTTTGTCTCTGCTATTGTCCGAATAGTCTTTATTAAATCACGCAACAAAGACTAAGGATGCCAAGGGTGTGTCATTTGGGGAGTCCCTGAATCCTTTCTCCGGAGAATCTGCAATCTGGTTGGTGAACTTACAAACACAAAAGAACTACCTAGTATTACTGGCTGTGCCACATTAATAAGCCAGCCAACGAGGTTTGAAGAACTTCCCAGACACGGTAGGATGTAAACTTCACTTTCAAGAGAAATATTATTTCTGTGGATGGAGAGGAATGGGGAGGTCATTCCAGATTCAAAAGAAAAAAAAAAAAAATCAATTGGGATCAGAGAAGTGAAAAGAAGCGATCAGAAATGAAGCCATTCATTTGAGAAAAGCCCCGGTGTGTCCCGAGATGAGAGTTTCTTCATCGTGAAAATAGAGTAGTGTCAAGAAAGATAGAAAGCACAAAGAAGTAATTAATAAATGAGGATTCATGAATATACCAGATGGATACTCTCAGTTACCTTGTGCCACAATGCAAACCCAAGGAAACACTCCATGAAATTAAAGAGAGAAAAAAAGTAAATGGGTTGAAGAAGTGCTTTTAACACAACACAATTAGCTTTGGGGATTCACTGCTGTAGATACTATTTCTCTGAGTAGCTTCCTGAGCTTTATTTTTAATAGAATTATGTGTTCATACGAGTAACAGTTCTATTTAATGTTACTGATGCTCATAACTCAAGGCTGATATTTGGGGTCGAGGAGAACAGTCCTCCTGACATTAAATTGTTGCAGAATGAGTTGAATGCATGAAGGGTATATAACTTTTCTTGAAAGGACCTGTTTCTATCCGTATCTCTGATATCACAGTATTTTTGTTGTTGTTGTTGCTGCTTCATGTTGGTTACACAAAACTGGTTCACCAAAATGAGAGACAGTTAGTCTCTAAGAGTCATTCTCGACATGGGTGTGTATCGCATTATATAAGACAAGGTCCCCAGATAATGAATGCCAACATTAAGATGAAGGATTCACAAACACTGAATCACAAGGGCACCAGAAGGCACCGTTTAGAGCAACAGGAGAGTGGATTTCTTTTCATTCATTTGGTAAACTGAAATTTCTAAATAGTGGATTTCCTTAGAAAATTTTTACTTGCTGTGAGCCGCTGCCACAATCTGTCTTAAAGCTTCTTGAGGCATTTTGCTTCCTGCAGGTTTAAGCAATGTTTTCTAAAATTATCCTCTATCCTGTATCTTCTACATCATAAAAAGGAAGGAAGAGAAAAGATGTTGCATCTTTTTTTTATCCTAGGATAAATAATATAGTTTCTTCACAGTAAATAAATATCACACCATTAGTAATATGCCTCATAGTTTCCATTCTACTAGATTTCATTTACTTGGTCAAGTCCAAAAGAAAGTAACAAACTTAGCATTCAATATTAGTCTTCACATACACACACTCCTTTCTCCCTTGTTTGTTGCCATAGAGCAATGCATTTAAAATGAAAACTTGGTTTCACTCTTCTTGACATTTTCCAAATATACTTAAACATCAGGAACTTGAAAATATTTTGTCAGATAATGAACATTCTTTGAAAGCCATGGGCATTCTTACAGAAAAACAGAGAGATTACATTTTGATGCCCAGGCCAGTAAACAGGAGTCTCCTTTGCAAAAAGCTCAGGGAAGCTCCTGTGTAAAGGCTTCACATAAGAACAGCCTCTCGGCATGTCATCTGGGGATCATCCAGATTTACAGATTTCAGCCAAGAAAAACACACATAGTCAACCCCAGAAGCTAGGTAATAAACTTAGGCATACCCATTTGTTATTTTGGCAAAAATTGCCTTTGTGCAAACAAGATCAGTAGCCAGAAAATGACCTCCAAAGCTTGCTCTAATAGTCCTCTGATATTACAACAACGATTCCAGTAGTTCCCAGAAATCCACCTTCCAAGGCCATGAAGACACCCAGTTTCCTCACCTATTCCCAGCTGTACTAACGAAGAGTTGCCAAATGTAGGGCCCGACTCCTTTGTGCAAGCCTGAATTACCTAAGCAAGCTCCAGAGAAGAGGAAATTCACTTCTCTGCTAAGTCATCATGTAAAGCTTCCAAAATAGAGGTGCCCTTCAAATTAAATTTGCTGGTGTCGATTCCCTCATCCTAAACGATACCGTGTAAGAAGGATCAAGTGATTAAAATGAAGCAAAAAAGAAACAGAGGTCACCCAACACCTGGCTTTTAAAAACTAGGTAGATTCCAGGCCTCAGAACGCCTGGAAAAATAAAATGTGTATGACGCAACTATCAAACCCAAAGGCCTTAGAACCTGTGTCCCATTAAAATGCATAATCCTATAATGATGAAGCTGGCAGTCCCTCAATAGTTTGACTCATTTCCCTGCTAAATATAACTGAAGACAAGTTTTCCACTAGGAGCTACTGTATTATTTTCTCCTGAGTGGCAATGAGAAACTCATCTTAATATGTAAGGAAAGCAAGGCAAAAAGATACAAGGTACAAGCATTTCTCTTTCATTCCTTCACAGCAATACCCTGTTGGAACCACTTTTCCAGAACCCAGAGAGGCACCAAAAGAGATGTTTATGGTTGGAGAGGGAGATATTTGTCAGAAGTTGCACAATGCAAAACTTACCATCTATCTGCTACACAACCTAACGGAAATGATTAATTCGTCATGTATGATGACGGACTTTGGTTGTATTGTTCAACTCTGCAAAGGCCACTGCCAAAGAGGCCAGAATGTCTACTGACTGCTATTTCTCTCCAATTCAAATGAAAAGAGACTTAAGAACAGACAACACCCAGCGGGATGCCTATTAGAATTCTTTGTAAGGAGCGACTCTGGACTTGTCCGTAGAAGAGAAAGAACCGGCCTCTGACCAAGGTGCTCAAATCAGAAAACTGGCCCACTGCTGGGGATTGTTTTTCCTTCTAAAACAGATCGTGGATTAGCAGTGAACACTGACCTAATAGAAGAATCAACCATTTTTAGAACATAGCTGCCCCAAGAAGACTTGGAAAGAATTATTCCAACTATAATGCTATAGAATTTGTTACCCACTAACTTAAACTAAGCTCCCATCCATCTGCTCTTATACAGAATTTCCTGATTATAGTCTCTCTGCATTTTGTCCACATAGCAAATCTGAAAATGGTTCTTTAAATCGGTGACTTTTGAGCTAGCTTTGCTGGTGGCCAGAGTACAGAATTATTTTCTCCCCTCCGAGGAAGTGTATTTAAAAATACATTTTTCTGGTGAGAGATGCATTTGGAAAATGAAGCTTGAGTTACAGCTTTGCTACAATGGAGAAGCAGAAAATAATCAAACTGTAGCTTTTCCTCTTGACAACCCTGATGGCTCATCTGGTAACACTTCAGACACTTTACTCCCAGCTGAGTTGTTCCTATATGTCATTTTTAACTTCACATTTTTTTGGAGGGAGAAAAGTATTTCTTGGATGCATGGGTATTGCCTGTGTGTCTATGTGCAAGAATACTATTAAAGTGGTATGTAGCTGTTACAGACAGTCTTGTGCTGGAACTGACTTGTCTTGGCTTTGTGAGAGTAGATTATTACATTTGCAAGAATTTTGCAAGCCAATTGACATCACATTGGTGGCCTGAAATTAAGTATGCTGGGAGTGTTTATATCCTATAGAATAGCATGCATTATGAGTGAGGGGCTATGATTTTTTTTTTTTTTTTGGAGAATTAAACAATTACCAACCTACCACTGGCTGCTGCTATACCAGTTGTTTACACAGGCATCCTTCCTGACTGGCCACAGCGTCCACTTTGACTGGTCATGTGCGACATTTTGAATATCACCTTCAGACACATATAACTAAATAATGTAACTGCAATGTCTACTTTTTCTCTGGATGTAGTAATTGAAAAGTGGCACCTACTATCGTATCCATCCATCATCGGAAATACACATGTCCTTTTTCTTTTTTGGATTTTTTTTTTTTTTTTTTAGCATGTGGTTGAACCTCAGGTACTCTGCTGAATAAATTCTATAGCTCTACTGCTGGTAGATCCCAAACAGATCATTTGGGAAGGAAGAAACCATGCTGGGCCTCAGAGAAAAAACAAAATGAGTCAGTTCCCTCTGCTGCCTTTGGCCAGCCCAAACCCTGAAGTCATACAGCACGGGGGACATTTTCCAGTCAAAGGATGGTGGGACGGAGCCACTTATCTGCTCAAGCACATCTAAAGATAAACAATGGCAGGCTGCTGTCAACACTGGAGGCCACCCCTCCCCACAAAATGGAAATTAGCAGGCCCCCAAATCAGAGCATTAAAACAAAGATCCGCCAACATGTGATTTTAGTAAACAGAGTAATTTAGGCTTTTGGAGAGCATGAAAATTCTGTCACGATTACAATGTCTTCTACCACAGACCTTAATTTCTTCTGTCATGGAGAATATGATTAGGCTCAGTCCCATTTGATTGTAGGGAATGTCAATTCCCATTAACTAAAGAAAAGAGGCACTAGGAAACATGTTTCACATTTTTAACCCCTTTGGACAAGAAGGACTTTTTCAGCCCAAATTTCTCATTCGAAATATTTAAAGCAGGGATGTCTGTGTGACTCCATCAGTTAAGAGGCTGCCTTCGGCTCAGGTGGTGATCCTGGGGACTTGGGATCAAGCCTCACATCAGGCTCCCGGGAGCCTGCTTCTCCATCTCCCTCTGCTGTCCCCATTCTCCCCTCAAATCAATAAACAAACAAACATCTTTTTTAGAAAAAAGAAATATTTAAAGTATTTAAATCCTACCTAGCAGATTGTTACAGTTGACCTACTGAAGTCGCTTTTCTGCCTGTGGGAGGTTATTTGTCTTTCAATGTTGGCATTAAAAAAAAGTGAAGGCCATGTGTATTTTTTGTTTTGTTTTGTAATTTGAGGGAGTTTTTTCCACACCACCTATCCTCATATCTATGAGAAATCCTGCTCCTTGCATGAATAGAACTTGTTTTAAATGGCCCAATTCTTTAAGGACATCGGGGGCACCGTGGGGGTTGGGGGAAAGCACTGTCCTCTTTGGTTGCATGCATTGCTTGGCCATTCAGCCCATGAACTGGTTAGTGCAGGTGGTTTTCACAGGCGCCAGGAAATTACAGTTCCAGACCCAAACCTGTATCAGTAAACACCACTACCTCGGACTGGCCTCTTCAATTCCGTTGAACCCCTCTGCAGTTCAAACAGGGCACCTGGGTCAGTCTGCAAGCTTAACAGACACATCTGACCCTGGCTGCCCAGCAAACAGTTTATGTTGGGGAGCAATCTAGAGATTTTCTAAGATAAGGATGCTATTACAGGCTGACAAATGTGGAAAGGAGCAGAGTGGGCAGCTTTTGTCCAGACTGACCCAGGGTGAGAGTGCTAGGATTATTGCTGATTGGGGATAAATGGCAACCGGTGATTTATTTGTTCAAGTGAAACCAGCCAAGTTCATCCCTCAACACCATCTCCCATCTCTTTAAGATCTTTCTTTCTTCTTCTTCAGGCAAAAAGACTTAGCAATTTTGGGAACTCTTCAAATACCACCATTTCAGTGAACCCCATTACCCTCAGGATAAAATCTGCAATCCTTAACTAGCCTTTGAGGCCCTGCACGATGGGGTCCCACCCACCACAATCTACCACTCTCACCCACAAGGGCTACCATTCAGGGTCTGAGTGTCCCGGCTCCCCTCTACCTGCAGCCTTTTCTTATGCTGGGCCCTCCTCTTGGGACTCTTTAGCTGATAAGTCCTCCTCATCTTTCTTGGTCCAGGTTGAATGTCATCTTCAGAAACTTGACTAGGTTAGGATCCCCATTATGATCTGCTGGGGCCCTATGTATTCATTCCTCACATTCCTTAACACAATCACAAATAATTAATAATTGGTAATCACAAATAATAATTGGTCCAGGTTGAATGTTGTCTTCAGATCCTTGACTAGGTTAGGTTCTCCATTATGATCTGCTGGGGCCCTATGTATTCATTCCTCACATTCCTTAACACAATCACAAATAATTAATAATTGGTAACTATTGCTTTAAAAGTTTACTCCCTCACTGGCAGGGATCTATCCTAGTCACCTAGCACTCGGTGCAATGCCAAGCATTGAATGCTTGAGATCTGAATGCTTGCTAAGGTCAAATGAATGAATGAAGTAGGTACACAAGAGCTATGGACTAATATCTCTCTCTATAAGAGAACCTAACAAAGCAAAACCAATAGAACAAAATCTTCATTTTAAATGTGCACAACCTAAAATAAATAAATTAATTAATTAACCAAATTAATTAAATTTGCACAACCTCGGGAGTGAGTTTTCTCCCCAATTCCCCCTCCCTCACCATTCCAACACAAAGATTTCAGATGACCCTGCCATCCCATCAGGGTTTGTCCTGTCATTTCCTTCCTGGCTCTCCAGACCTTCCCTTATCATAAGAGTTAACATTATTGAATGTGTTCTATGTTCCATGCACTCTGATAAGTGTTCTCTACTAACCTATTAAATCCTTACCACAGCGTATGAAATAGTGCGGCAGATTTAAAATGGCCACAGATGTATGAATTCTTTTACATTCCTTCCATTGCAAGGTGGGTTCTTTGCCCCCTCGCCTTCTCTGGAAGCTGACATGTGACAGTTTTGACAACTGCATACACCAGAAATGACATCACACACGTTTTCATTTCTGTCTCAGAATGCTCGCCTTAGGGAAAGCCAGCTGTCATGTGAGAAGTCTGACTTCCCTGAGACTGTCATGCAGTCTTGGGAGAAAGCCCAAGCTGGTCACACAGAGAGGTTCTGTGGAGAGAATGCCCAGCCAGCCCCCAGCTGTCACATCCATCCCATCACAGGAGCCAGATGCGCCAGTGATGACGCCATCTTGCACATCCAGCTCAGTCAAGCCTTCAGTGGACTCAAGCCCCTGTCAGTATCTGATTGTAACCACAAAAGAATCCCCATGCAAGGCCCCTCAGCCGATCCCAGTTGTCCACAAAATTGTGAGAGAATAATAAATTGATGTTTTAAGCCACTAACTTTTGGAGAGGATTGCTTTGTGGCAATAGATAACCAGAACACATAAGCGCTGTTAGGACTCTTACTTCACAAATGAAGAAACTGAGACACAAAACGTTCACACGGTAAAGGGTAGAGCTGGAGCACCAGGGCAGCCTGACTTCAAAACCTAGGTCCTCACCCTCTGTGCTGTCACACTACTCGGTGCCAGGCCACCTTCTCCACTTCACTCCCAGGTATAGTCGCTCCAGTGCCTTTCTTTCCTCCCACCCACGCATCTAATTGCTTACCTCTGTCACAGTCCCCTCTCGGAATCCTCCACTGATGTCCCCTTCCTCCAGATTCCTTAGTGCATTCAAAGGTAGGCATACAGTTTTGCCTTCAATTTTCCTGGTACTACTCTTCATTCCACATACTACCTTTTTGAAGGCTGAGACCAAATATCTTACTTTGTCTTCAACTACAAGAATCTTGCGCATCTCCACGCGGCCGAGCACAGTGCTGCCCTTTGAATAAAAACCTTCTTCAGGCACACTGGCCAAGTCCATTCCCTTCCTGGAGCCTTCATATTCATAGTTTCCTTTCCCTGAAATGTTCTTTCTTAGCTGTCAGCCTGAGCTGTTCCTTCACAGCATTCCAATCTCAGCTCATATCTCTCTTCCTCAAAGGGGCCCCCACTGAGGGCCCTATCAAAGCAAGCCACCCATCTCCACTTCGCTTCTTGGGTGTCTTTCATCAACCTCCCTACCCTGCATGTGTATGCAGGGTAGGGAGGTTGATGAATATATATATATATATAGTCTTCTCCCTCTGCCCCTCTCTCTGATAGTGCTCTTGCTCTCTCTCAAATAAATAAATTATACATATAATTTATTTATTTGATTTATTTGATTTATCTATATATATAAAATTTATTTATTTGAGAGAAAGAGTGAGAGCACTACCGGAGAGAGGGGCAGAGGGAGAGGCAGACTTCTCACTGCGTAGTGAGTCGATGCCAGAACCTTGGGATCATGATCTGATCTAAAGGCAAATGCTTAGCTGATGGAGCTGCCCAGGTGCCCCATCATGCATGGTATTACTTAGTTACTTGTTTCTTCATTTCCTTACCCAGGAAACAAGTCCCACAAGGATAGTCAACTTACCTATCTTGCTCATTATTCACCCTAGTTCCTAGGACAGTTTCTGGCCTTTAGTAGCTTCTTGAAAACTATTTGCTAAATAAATCAATGAATATTTGTTTTTTGAATCTTTACTTCATAAGAAGCTCTAAGACAGAGTAGGCTTCCTAATGTATGTAAAAGTGTTTTCCCCTAACATGTCAGTTGCACCTGACATGGAAATCTTCCATTTCTCATGGAAAAACACCCAGACTTGGCCTTAAGGTAAACTCCATGTTTAGCTAGTTGTCAGTGTTACTCAGTAGTTCACATACTGGTTTGCTGTCCAAACCACCACTTACCACCTCCCTTTATGACTGAGGTTCTCTGGAGGTGAATGGCTTTAAAACTGATTCTCAGAGGTGTTTCTAGGATGATCTTAAGGGGAGAGGGAGGCTGAGCATTAATAAAGGCCACATAGCTATAGGTGATGAAATGACAGTATTAAATCCAATGGAGGTCAGTTTTGCTTACTGATGTAAACACCTAGAGGTTCAACCCAGTATCTAGAAGACTCAGTAAACATTTGTCAAATGATTGAATGAAACATTTTACCCTGTGTCTTATTACTTACCTTTCTCTCTCTCTCTTAAGAGAAAAAGAGTGCACAATCAGGAAAATAGGGGCAGAGGGAGATGAGGAGAGAGAATCTTAAGCAGGCTGCATGCTCAGCACAATGCCTGATGTGGGGCTTGATTTCACAACCCTGAGGTCATGCCCTGAGCCAAAAATCAAGATTCAGACACTCAACCAACTGAGCCACACAAGCACTGCACGTAACACTTAATATTTCAATATGGACAAGAACCCAGAGCACATCTCTTATTTAAAAGACTTGTAAAACCATTTATACTAGTTGGCACAAAGCAAAAACAAAACATAAAATAAGAGCTATGCTCCCCAAAATACATAATGTGCAAACACTAAAGTCTATAAAGGGAAGTCCATAGCCTGAGGGGGTGGTAGATGAGACATATCATTTCCTCAAATGGAAACTTCAGAAATTTTCTGTTTCCCTGAGCCTCAGTCTCCTCATCCATACACTGAGGACAATGTCTTGACTACCTCAATGAGAAATATTCATAATGAGCCTAAAGTAAAGTTACAGATGAGCAAACACTATGAAGGCTTAAAATTGTGGTAGGAATATGAGCTAGGGTTTTCTACCTTTCCATCATCCTGACATCTCAAAGACTTAAAATACATTTGAAATATTAAAAAACAATTAAATAGATTTTTCACAATCTCTAAGTTTTGTGACACATTCACAAATGAGTATTACATATTTGTTCCAATGTTCCATATGCAAAACTTTTCCTAATCATTTTATAATTCATTAAATCATTTTTTAACGAAGGATCCCATGGTATGGGGGACTTCTCAATCTTACCAGAGGCAGAGGATGAATTAGAATATAAAATTCTTGAGCATTCAATCTATGGATCACATTTCAGAGCCACAGGGCCTACAAAATAGTCACCAGGAAAGAAGATAGTACGAAAGAAACTGGCCCGATGGTGGTCAGAGTCATGGGGGAAGGAGGCATCAGAATCACCTGGAGGGCTTGTCAAAACATAGATTGCTGCACTTCATCCCCAGAGCTTCTGATTCAGGAGATCTGGGATGGGGCCCGGGTTTCTGCATCACTAACAAGTTTCCGTGTGAGGCTGGTGCGGCTGGTCAAAGGACCACACTGTGGGTCAAGAGTTCCACACTCTCATAGATTAATTCTGTTGATTCTCCTCCCATCCAAGAACTCTGTGAGGTAAATATTATTACACCCATTTAATATACTGGGAAACTGAGGCCCAAAATATAAGCTTGCTCTAATTCCAGGTTGTTGATCAACCAAATCAACCAAATCAGAGTAGCCTTCTGACGGCCAATGAAGCTCTCTGTGGCCCATTTTTTTTGGCAAATAGTGAAGAAAAAACATTGTCAGACTCCTAGTGAGGATTAAAAGGACACACTGTCTAAGAAGAGCTCAGCAAAGTCAAAAGCAGCCCCTGAAACTTCGTCCATTACAGGACTCAACATCCCAGAGAATAACTAAGGTAGAATTTTAGGATTGTCAGCACACTTAGTGCATGCTTCTACTTTTGTCATTTTTCTATTTGCGTGGAAAATTTCTAACCACCAACTTAGCAAAGTACTCTACCATCCAAACATTACTAACCACAAGTTTTGGTGTGTGTGTGTGTGTGTGTGTGTGTGTGTGTGTGTGTGTGTGTGTGTGTTTTAATTACCAAGTTTGTTTTTCCAAGAAATTCTTTTCTGTGCTGTAATGGGTATGTCGAGGGCAGTTACAGACGGGTGGTTAGTTATTAACAAATTGAACACTTCCTTTTCTAAGACACTTATTAACTGAATAGACAGTGTTCCCTATGTTGTTATACATAGTTATGTCAGATAATAGTGTAAGCATATCCTCCTTTTGTGTAAGCTTTTCTGATTTGGCTTTCAGAGGATTCAAGACATTTTGATTTCTATATTTAGAAACCCAGGGCTTTTTGGTATGCTACAAATCACGCCGAGACAAGACTAATTGTAAGCACTTGTACTTAAAAATTAGTTTCAAGAATAAGAACCTTCAGAGGTTTCCATATTGTATTCCACTAGAGTATCATTAAGGGAAGCAATTACTTATCAGGATATACTCAAAACAACTTTATTGCATTCGGAGGAAATAATGGGAGTTGTCTGTCTAAATTACTAGGCAGGGGCCCTGGAAATCACTTAGCATAATTCTTGGCATAAGGTAGGCAGTCAATAAACTGAACAGAGTCAGGTAAATGACCACCTAGTAAGTGTTAGGTGTTTGCACAGATTATGCCATTTAGTCTTCATTCATAGTAACCCCTGAATTAGGTATGACTATCTTCATTTATAGATGAGGAAACAGAGACTCATGAAATTTAAGTGATGTTTGCCAGATCATTAGGTAAGTAAGTGAGTCAAGATGCCAGCCCACAGGTGCCTGATGCCAAAGGCCATTTTCTTTCACTGTGCTAAGCTGTTTCCTTCTTTGCTTCTTTCTTTCTTTCCTTTTTGTCCTCCTCCTCTATCATGTCCCTTTCACAGATATCAGAAGTCCTTGTAAATGCCTGCCAACAGCAAATGCTTACAAGGTGGCCCCATTTTATGGATCGGTTCATAGGAGGCCAAAGTGGTCCTTCAAAGCCACCTCTGAAAGGTCTCAGAATAAAATATGGAAGGCACTCCTGAATCCTATCCCTCAGTACTGAGCTATAAGCACTGGGGTACATTTCAAAGGGTCCTTTATTTAGGAAAACAAAGTGTTTGTGTGTAGACAACAGTCACACAACAGTCCATCACCTAGGGCTGAGATCCCCAGCACAGTATGAACCAGCTGCTCAAGATGGCAAAGATACATGGGAGGGAAAAATGGTCTTGCTTCCCTTTTGAATTACAAATGCTTCCTGGAGACAAGTCAGGTGGATATGCCCATTTGTTTATTGCCTAATGATACTACCGCTAAAGAAAAATAAGTAAATAAGTAAGAGTGAAGCATCTTGATTTATTATTTCATCAGAATATAACGGAGGCCCAGAGCAATAAAGGGAACTAATTAAAGGCTTTCTTTACATTCCCCCCAAACACCAGTTGTCTTTCTCTTCTACTTTTTATTTTTTCCCCATTCCTATATCTCCACACCTCTTTCCTCCCAATTCTTTTCTGTTTTTCACATCCCTCCTTGTAATTTCTGGTTTTGTTCCTCTCCTTAGGGACTCCTTTGCTCCTCATCTCCTGAGCACCTTCTCCCTGATATTTTGTGTCTGGTTCCAAGAGGAGATACTACAGTGGTAGCATTTCCACCTCCCTGTTGGCAAGAGCTTCATCTCACCGTGTCACTTGGGATGCACAGATCTATCAGCCTCTCCTCCTCCTGGAAGGAGACAGGAATGATGCCAGTGGGATATCTCCTCCTGAAATGCACATTGAAAATTGTGCATTGATGGGGGCGCCTGGGTGGCTCAGTGGGTTAGGCTGCTGCCTTCGGCTCGGGTCATGATCTCAGGGTCCTGGGATCGAGTCCCGCGTCGGGCTCTCTGCTCAGCGGGGAGCCTGCTTCCTCCTCTCTCTCTCTCTGCCTGCCTCTCTGCCTACTTGTGATCTCTCTCTGTCAAATAAATAGATAAAGTCTTTAAAAAAAAAAGAAAAAAAAAAAAAAAGAAAATTGTGCATTGAAAAAAAACCAGAACTTTTTTTCTGGGCTTTTTTTTCCTGATAGCAAGAGTAACAAATATTTATTGAAGATATAGGAAAACATAAAAGGAAAAAGTGATCACTCATTATTATTCCAGTATGGAATTGCTTACTGTTAAATATGCATGTGTTGTATGCCATTATTTCAGCTTATATCATTATCACTAATTTTACATACATACATACATTGCCCATGGTATTACCATTCTCATCAATATCATTTAAATGGTTGAATCTTATTCCAATGTATGATTATACCAAAATACATTGATTCATACTCCTTTGGTAAGTAGTTGACATTTTTTTCAATTTTTTGCCATTATAAGTAATGCTACTATGAACAACTTTGTACAAAAAGCGCATTCTGAAATTTCCAATTATTTGCTTAGAAAATTATGCCAAAACTACAACTGTCGGGTCAAGGTTATGAGCATTCTAAGGTTCTTTATCTTACTAAATTGTATTCCCAAAATTGTGTGTTCTCTACAGATCACCTACCAAGCAAAGAACATTTTTATACATTTTATATTTTAAAAAGTTTTACAAAGCAAATAATCACCTCCTGATTTGTCATTTGTGAAAAGGCCAGAAAAAAAATGATGTCTTCCTTTATTTTGTTCCTCACCACCCCATCTTACCCACACCACCTACAGACAGTCAAATAGCTTATGCCCTCTTGGTTTTGTCCCTCTTTTTTGCAAGACAAGTCAAATAAAGCCATTCTTTTATTCATTCATCCAACCTATAGTTGGACCATTGCTGAGAAATTATTTGCCAGGCTTTGTGCCAGGTGCTGAGGATATAAAGATGAGTAAAGATCTACCTCTAACCTATAGCAACAGTGGTGCAGTGGGGCAGACAGACAGGTAAGTACATGATGGCACAGAAGACAAGAGCTCCACAGAGGGAGGCCTCATGCTCCAGCTGTTCCAGGTGCTCCTGGAAGAGCATATGTAGAGGGTAAATAGGGTGGGAGGGTCAGAAAGACCCCCCCAGGAGGATGATACTTGACCCTTCCCCTCAGGATTTAATAATAAATGATACTAGGTACTTTTTCTGAGCACTTGCTCTATATTGATAAGCACTGTTTTATTTATCCTCAGGACACTACCATTAAGGAGCTACTCTTACTCTTTCATAAATAAGGAAATTGAGGTTTAGAGTAATAAATAACTTGTCCAGGTTCATAAAGCTACTAAAGAAAGGGTAAAGTGAAATGTAACCCAGATCTAACTTCAAGATCTACACCAAGCTTATCCCAGGCCCACTACAAGGATCCACTAGTCCAAATAAAGCTCCCCAAGACTTGAGCTGTGGCTCCCCAGTTCTAGCTGTGATGACCGAGAAATGCCTTGCTCTCAAATCCCCTTCCTCCCATAAAACCTCCCTTACTTTGTCCCTGCAAGGGGTGTCTCCCCTCCCTAGCTCTCTATCACACAGTGTGGGCTTTCCTTTTCTCCTGAGCCTGGTGCACCTGACATTTCTGGAGACTTGTCATTCCTATATAAATATGTTCAAACTGCCGGAGAATTGATGGACTTAGAAAAGGATCAATGATGACTCTCAGTGTCCAAGGTTCTTTGTCTCCAGAGCAAGATCAGAAATGATAAGTGTGTGAGTCCCTTTGCAAGGCTTGTGGTATAAAATCCTGCCAGGCACTTTGCACCATACCATCAGCATTGAGCACAGCTATTATATCAAAAAGCGAGGTTTTGGTTCCAATAGAAAAAGCAGACACTTGTGGCCTCTTCCAATGAAGAAGAAAGGGCAAGAAGTATTTTAATGGTGTTTTTTAATCATTTCCTCAGAGTACATGGTGAGAATATATTTGCTGGAAAATGAAAAAGAACACAACATCAATTTAGTGCAGAAAACCACTCTAACACCTAAGGGTCTGGTCTCACATTTTTCATTATTTCCAGGCTGATAACTTTCAACATTAGGCCTTGATGCTTCATCCAACTCCGGTTTCCTGGAAGCACACAACCAAATCAAAATATCTTTGGGTTTGCCAAGAAGTCTTTCAAATATGGGACACCAACTCCGGTTTCAAGTCACTTTTTTGCTGCTGCAATTCTACTCTCAACTCTATATTTTCCATTAGAAACTTCCGTCCATCAACGCTGTTAGTTTTCTCACAAAATTATAGGTACTGAAGACTCACCTTCCTAAGTGATCACAACAAAGATGGTTTCCAACACAGCTTGTCAACGAAAGTACAAAGCTATATAATTTTTTTTTTTAAATAGCCAATGGCTTAATTCTAAAGATGCCACTTGGATCATTTCTGCCCCCTTCCATGAGAATCTTCGATGTCTTTCACTGTTTACAGAATTCAGCCCAGTACTTTTGATTTCTTCTTATTGTCATAAAAAGTATATATAACATAAAATGTACCACTTTAACCATCTCAAAATGTGCAGTTCAGTGGCATTAAGTACATTCACATTGCTAGGTAAGTGTCACTGCTATCCTTTACCCACTAAAAAGTAACTCCTCATTCCTGCTCCCCCCAGCCTCTAGGAACTCCCCTTCTACTCCAGTGTCCAGTGATTTGACTAGTGTACATCTTTCCTGTAAATGGAGCCGTACCATCTCTATTCTTCTATGCCTGGCTTATTTCACTTAGCTTAGTATCTTCAAGTTTCATCCATATCATGCCGGTAAATTTCATTCTTCTAAATTTCATTCTTTTTTAAGGCTAAATAATATTTCATCACATCCAGCCCAGCACTTCTCTGCATGATGTTTTAAACCTCCAAATCCTGATTTTCATTTTTCTTCCTCTCACTTCTTTCTCATTATGTAGCTCTGCTGGACAGAGGAGTTGCTTGTCTTTTCCCCAGGAATTTAAAAACTTTCCCTCTTTCCTCCTGCTGGCCCGCCCCCCCATTCCTGCCAGTGCAGTGTCCATCCTCTCTCTCTAACCTAAGTCCCAGTGGTTCCATTAGCTCCGTTTAATGACTGCTCCAGCACAGAGATCCCTGGGCAGGGATCAAAAGAGATCCTTACGCACCCACTATGTTCAAGGCACCCTTCAATTACAGTCAGACCAACTGCAAATTGTGTGGTTTCATGCCAAAAAATGGAGGCTCAGTCCTGCCTTCCCTTAAGCAAGGCAGTTCAGAATACATTTGTCCATTCTTTGACAATCCCTATTTTTGTTAAAAAAATTTTAAAAGGGGGACAACTGGGTGGCTCAGTGGGTTAAACCTCTGCCTTCGGCTCCAGTCGTGATCTCAGGGTCCTCAGAGAGAGCCCCACATTGGGCTCTCTGCTCAGCGGGGAGCCTGCTTCCCCCTCTCTCTCTCTGCCTGCCTCTCTGCCTACTTGTGATCTCTGTCTGTCAAATAAATAAATAAAATATTTTTTAAATAAATAAATAAAATAAAAAAGGAAAATAGCAACTTTTTTTTAAAAAATTAGGAAGAAATGTAATACAGCTAATATGTATTGAGTACACATATACAATAAAACATACTGCTTGTATAATATGTATCTATATTATATATATGTATATATATATAAGTTTTATATATAATATAATATATACTATATGTAATATAACTCAGTTTTAAAATGTAGTCCTAAACAGCCCTTTGGGGCAGTGGACTATTTTTAATGTGCTCATTTGAACTATAGAGAAATATCACTTTTGATCAGAGACTAGTACAAATATTCTTCTTGTCTTGATTCTCCTTCTCAGTGATAAATAAAAAATATATTATTAAGTGGCATAAATAAACTGACCAAAAAAGAAGACACACTGCACCTCTATTAATTAAACTGCTTACTAAAAATTCCAACTAGATATTTCTCTTTAAGATTTGCAGTGGCTTAGATTTTATATATCTTTTTTGTGGCTAAATTAGTAATAACAGCATTAAAATCATAAGAACTGTATAGTACTATATTTAATTATCTTCTCCCATAATTACACTGATTAAACACAGCATAAGAGACCATAAAGATAGATAAAACATTATGGCTACAAAACTTTTCTTTAATGTTCATAAAATGACTATTAAGCCCTAGGTGACTAAATTAATATCACCCATACAATTTTATGGGGTTTCCGTCCACATCCAACAGTATCACTTGCCGTGATGGCAGATTTTTTTTTTCATAGCAGTATTGAAATTTGAACTACCACCTTTCAAAAGGATGGGAACACAGTGGGCTGGCTGAGTCAACTTTGCCAAAAGAAGATGTTTCTGTTTGACTGATGTTTCCAGACAGTGTCAGCTATAGATCCTTAAACTCAAAGACTACGTCTTTCAGCCCCCACTCCAGCAAGGAAGCAAAGGGTAATGTTTGTTTGGTGCATTACCCATTTCTTCATTTTCTTCTAAACACTATCTCCAGAGATTTGAGTTTATACTGACAGAACAGACGATCAAGGAAGCAAATTTACATTTTCCATCTGAAGAATGACCCTCAGAAACACCCAAGGACTTTCATATTGAGTGACCTGTGCTATTATAAAGATGAAAGAACATGACAAAATCCCAAGAAAAATTCATTCTAAAAGCTAATCATGTGGGGAGGAAAAGAAAACTATTTGAAAGCTTTTCAAACATGAAGAATAACTCACCAGGTTATAATTTAGCAATTAAAAAATTATATATGCCTATACACATACAATCAGCTAGCAGAACCAAAATAAACCTACCAATCTAAATGCATTATCACCACCAAAAGTCTGCACAAATTTTCCATCAGTACTTATAAAATAAAAATCTTTTAATATGAAGTCCATTCTTTTGTTAGATTAACAAATATAGCTTAAGAAACCGTTGTGTGTTTGTACACCCAAAGCTAAGATTACACTGTATGTTAACTATAGTGGAATTAAAATAAAAACTCAGTAAAGAAAATAAGTGAAAAAAAATGTGTTAGGAATCAGCTTAGTCCTGGATGTGGTAGATAAAACAATAAAAACAAAGTCAACACAGTCTGTCACTTCACAGAGCTTACAGCCCAATGGACAAGGCAATAACAAAAAAATGATACAGATTAAAAAAAAAATTTAGCACCTTTTAATATTTATTTATTTATTTGAGAAAGAGACAGAGAGAGAGCACAAGCAGGAGGGACAGGGAGAGGGGGAGAGAATCCCAACCAGATTCCATGCTGTGCACAGAGCCTGACAGGGGGCTCAATCCTATGACCCAGAGATCATGACCTGAGCCAAAATCAAGAGTCCAACACTTAACCAACTGAACCACCGAGGTGCCCCAACCTATGGTAAGTGTTTTACAATAAAAGTTAAGGATATGTTGAGGAAAGATAACTGCAGAATTTAGTTTGATTGGATTTGGGACAGGAGATCAGCAAGGGTTGTCTGAGAAGGCAAGATTTAAGATGAGGGATGTATGGGGATGCCTGGGTGGCTCAGTTGGTTGGACGACTGCCTTCGGCTCAGGTCATGATCCCGGAATCGCAGGATCAAATCCCACATCAGGCTCCCAGCTCCATGGGGAGTCTGCTTCTCCCTCTGACCTTCTCCTAGCTCATGCTCTCTCTCACTGTCTCTCTCTCTCAAATAAATAAAATCTTTAAAAAAAAAAAAAAAAAGCCAAGATGAGGGATGTATGGAAGTTAATGTGCAGAATCATCAAAGAAAGCACATTCTAAGTAGAGGGGACACACGACTAAAGGCCCTGAGGTGAGAAAAAGCTTTGCACATTTGAGACACTGACAGTCTGTACATTCCAAATAAGCAGGGTTCCGATCTGCTTCATTTACCACTCACTCATGGTGTCCTGCTCATAGAAACGTCTTGCTCACAGAAGGCACTCACTAAATATCCAGTAAATGATTGTCAAGTGAATAGATTTGGTCAGTGCAGCTGGAGTTTAGTGAAGAAAAGCAGCCTGGAATGAAGTTGTTCACACAGGCAGAAGCCACAGCATGGAGGGCTCTCCCACCATTTTGAAGCTAGCTCTAGTATCTCACCATGACACCCAACAAACCCACTATCAACATGTTTCCTCTTTTATGGACTAAACCCACAGACTTCCTACAACCCATATCTTTGTTGTAAGATTCACAAAGGCAGAGGCCATTTCTTTCTCATTTTTTATGGCCCCTGTGCCTTTCACATGCATGGAATAAAAAAGTACTTGAGTACTTATTGACTGAACTTCCGTTTATTGAGTCCTTTGTAAGGGCCAGGTAGTGTCATAAGCACTTGGTATGCTCCGGTTCATTCAAGTTTCCAAAATAATCTACAATAAGTGTGCATGTGTGTGTACGTATGTGTGAGAGAGAAAGAGGACAATTTTCATTATTTTTGTTTCCAGTTACACATGAGAAAACAAAGACTTAAAGAGGTCAGAAAACTTGCCCAAGATCCTGTTGCTGACAATTACCAAATCTTTTACCCTAGTATATGTTCTCTTATTACACTACGCTGCCTCCTGTAACTAAAATAGAAAGATAAAAACACCACTGATTTTTCTTTTAGAGAGAGATACATAGAATGGCTACCGATGATATATTAGTAAGTCTTTCCTCTACTTCACTACCAAGACTTAAATTCAGCTTGCAAAATATGTTCTCTTCATTAGGATATGTTAAAGAGGATTTTGCTATAAAGAGGATAGGTGAAGTAATCAAAAACAAAACTACTTTCTTTTACTGAAACTACACCTGGGGACAATACAAAAACTTTACAGAGTCTGACTTTGAGCTTTTGATGTCTTTAGTTTCCATCATGGACACCCAACCCAGTTTGATCCATTGGAATGCTTTGCCTTGCTAGCTGCTGGGGTAAGCCCCAGATTTCCTGAAGATAATTTTGTGGTAGATCTATGACGTTGTCCTAAAAACCAACACATCCTCCCATATTGGTGACAGAAACTGGGCTAGAAAGTGGAAATCTGACCCACTGCGGCATTCTCATTTTCTGATGTGCTCAATGAGCTTCAGACTGAGCTCTGAAGGTCAGTTGTCTTGTGGGATTTATTTGGAGGGAGGAGGCTGGAGGCTGAGAATAGAAAGTTTCAAAACAGCAAAAACCACCACTAAAGCACTCTGTTTCTACGGTCTCCTGGTTCAAACCAAACCCTTATTCACAGATGAATTATCCTGTATGCTTACCTCCCAAGCTCATCTCAATGATATGGCAGGGAATACCAAAAAAGTGCTCCGAACCTGAAACTTATTTGACTTTCTGGACTCAAGGTAATACCTCATATGCATATGCAAATAGTTAAGGCTGAGTGTAGAGATTTGATATGGGTGTTATTTTGAGGAAAATTCTTTAGTTACTACATTCTGAACAAACAACGCTGCCCTAAAACATGCTCTGTATCTGAAAAAAAGAAAGAAAGAAAATAATTAAATATTCCAAATGATATACCAATTACAGGTCAAACCAAGTGCAGGGATACCTACACTTGAGGTATAAGGGAAAAGGGAGGAAAGGGACATAATCACCCCCTTATCCAAATCACCAATCCCCTCATGAGAGGATATAAAATAATAGCTCACACCTACTGAACACTTCCTGTGTGCTAAGAAGCATATTTAACCTTCATATCAACCGTGTAATACAGGTTGTATTCTTATCCCATTTTATAGATGAGGAAATCGAAATAGTGAAGTTAGCCAATTTACCCAAGTCACACAGCTAATATACATGACTTGAACCCAGGAACTCTGGCTTCAAGGTCTTTATCACTAAATAGAACATAGCCTTGCATTCATTATGAGCAGAACACGAAGGAAGGACAACAAAAACTGCTGTAGGGAGAGAAAAGGTCAGGTGGGATCAGGTGCTGGTCGACCTGGAAAGTCAGATGCTCAAATTTAGGTTAGAGGAAAAAGAGATTAGGAAACAACTCCAAATTCCTGAACACAGTCGTGATATGCTGAAAGCAACGTTTAAGGCAGATGACTCTGATTACGGATGTTTTGCTTGATGTAGAGAGTTTATAAAAAAAAAAAAAATTATAGCGCACTCTAAAGAATCCAATATATTTAAAAAAATTAGTTCACAAAAATAAACTCAGATCTAACCCAAAACCCATTCCAAAAAGACACTAACTACACAGTGTAAAAAGTATTTACTCTTAAGTGTTTAAAAGTATTTTATTTTACATGTTCAGCTAAGCAGGGAGAAACTTTCATGGTATAGAAAATCCACAGCATCTGGATTTGGGGCATAGTGTACCCTGAGACTATTTTCTAACCCAAAAATCACAGGTTTTTTTTTTTAAATATGGTCTTCTTAAAAAAGGCCTCCTGTAGTCAACAAAGAGGAGAGAGGTTTTCACTTTTTTTTTTTTTTTTTATTTCAGCAAGAATTTTATTCTCTCCTGTGCAGCGGTTTCTGTGAAAAGTTGCAGAGCTGGGTACTCTGTTGGTTGGGCTCTAGGGCTACAGCTAAAGACTCAAAAGGGAGTTATAAATCGCATGGGTATAAATCAAGGAGGCCCCACAGGATGGAATTTGGGGTCCATTCTCTCACTAGTCCAGCTCCCAAATGAGACATGCTGGGACATTAACAATACAGAATCCCCAGAGAATGGGAGGTGAATGGCCAGGAGAAGCCTGAGATATGAGGAACATGGGGACTGGAAGCTGACCCAGAGGCAGAGATGAGTAGGCAAAGAGAGCTTTGAGTCTGACAAGCATGTTACAAACCAGGGTGAGTAGTGCAAAGGCATCAATCCAAAAGAGAGAGCAATAACATCAGGCACAGACCCCCACCAGAAGCTAGGGGAGGGGGCAGCGAGAACAGGAATGGGCAACACAAGTACGCAGAACTCTAGCAGTTGACAGAAGAAAAGGTTCTAGAAATGCAAAGCATGGTCCAGCTCCAGGGAAGGGAATTTGGAAGAGCTAATGGACTAGTTAGCATTCACTATTCTGTGGGTATGGGTACTCAGAAGGAGCCCCATTTCCCTCCACCCCCAGTTCTCAGAGATGGGGTCCCACTGGACCCAGAGCTCTTGAATAGCCTACCAAGATCCCTCATCAAAGCCTGAATAAGGTCTGCGGACTTCATTCTCAAGCCACAGAAGGTGCTTGGGTTGCTTCAGGCATCCTTACCAACCAACCCACAAGCAGACAACCTTGACATGTATCCAGATGACCTCTGAGTTTCATCCCCACCTGCAGAGCATGGGATGATTCGTTTATGGAAAACCATATGTCTTTTTAAACGATCTCTCTCTCCCTCCAAACCAGATTCCTCTCCAAAGCAGGTAGTACTTTTTATACTTCTTTCCCACTCTTGTGGAACTTAATGCTGCAGAGTGAGTGCTTTAAAACCACCCATTAAACAAATCCTGTCTGAGGTCTCCACCAGCACTACCGCTGATTTTAAAGAAGCCTATCTTGCCAGACCGGTCTGGGGTTCCCTAGCTGATAGTCAATGGTCTCTCTGGACAGCATGTAGGATGGTTTAAGGGCTGGGAGAAGGACTTGGGATGTCAAGAGCATGTTGCCCACATCTAATCCAATCGGCGTTGCCAGCGATCGAACCCAAATCTGGTTTAATGCAGAAGGATCTGCAAAGCGAGTCCCAAGTGACCCTTTAAAATAATCGATCATTTTTTCAAATCCTTTTTCATCTTAAATACCAACCTGATTCCTTTGCTAACAAACTAGGTGCTTATTCTGCAAGCCAGAAAACACTGCTGATTAGTATAATCAGGGAAGCTGAGTACATAGAAGGGAACTTGAGTGCAGACTGAGAGATGAGCCAGTCCACCTAGGACCCCCTCCCCCTACTGTTCCCACTGTGGGCTGGGGTGAAAAAGGTAAGGGACAATGTCCTCCATCTTCATCAATATTTTATCAACTGAAGAAACATTAAGGAGATATGGCAAATGGTTCTTGTTTTCTGTGGCGGAAGGCTTGGCCACTATACTTTCGATTTCTTAACACCTGAGACTTGACACCTGAGCTATGGATTTTCAAGAGTGGGGCATAAGATAGAAAGAAATTCCTTAGAGGTCCAGAACCTTAATCTGTCGCTTGCTACCTCTGTGAACTCGGGAAAGTCACTGACCCTCTCCGAACCAGTTTTTCATGTGTAAAAGATATAGGAAACACTCCATCAATACCCACCTAAGCCATCTGACATTCTAGCAACCCAGGGCCATAGGATGAATTCTTTGAAACAGTGGAGCCAGAGCTTTTGATTTTGATGGGAAATTATTCAGCCCTACCTGATTGCAGGGTACACACTGGGTTCAAAAACCACTTCATCACTGGAAAAAATCTGGACCAGAGAAGCTGAGGTGTATTGGTTAGCTCTTGCTGCTATAACAAATTACCTCAAACTCTGTGGTTTAAGGCAATGCAAATTTATTATATCACAGTTCTGTCCATCAAAATTCTGATGTGGGTCTCTCAGGGCTAAATCAAGGCATGGGCAGACCCCACTTGCTCTCTAGGGGCTCTAGATGAGGAATGTTACCTCACTTCCTAGGATGGTTGGTGGATGGTTCCTTGCACATAGTCCCTGTAACCAGAATCAGAAACAGGACATCAAATCTGCCTCATGCTCCCATTTCTCTCACAACACAGCCAGCAAAATCCCACTGGTTTTAAAGACTTGTGATTAGATTGGTCCACTCAGATAATCCAAGAGAATCTCTCCATCTCAATGCCTATCGCTTTAATCATTCCTGAAAATTTCCTTTTACTATGTCAGGTAACATTCACAGTCACTAGGGGACCAGAATGTAGACATCGGGGGCAAGGAGGGGACAAAAGCATTATTTTCTACCACAAGGGTACTTATTGAATAATAATGATTCATTAAAATGTGTACCAATTTAGACCAAGAATGCTGAGATCTGGGCTATGGAAAATTATCTGTGCCTTGCTTTCTCCATTTAGTCTTCTTTTATTAACTAGAATTAAGTTTACCCACATTGAATAAAGGCAAAACAATGCTGACATATCAATTAAAACTGCTCCTTTATTGTTGGTTTGGACTTGGACTTTAAACAGTAGGCACTTCCTTTGGCATGAATCTGCTTAAGCCAAAATGGGGAAATTGTTGAAAAATCTGCCCCCAGCAAAGAGAAACCAGGGGGTGTTTTCATCACTCAGAGTCTGCTTCCATCAGAAAGCTGAAGTGACTTACCAAAGCTACATTTGTCATGGCCTCTTCTCAGCTTCTATTGTACAAACAGAAACAACTCACTCTTACAATTCCTGACTGATGGCATAGGAAACAGGAGCCAAACATATTTTAAAGGACTTGTCCATCATGCTTTCTACAGCTTATGAGGCATGGCCAACCCTCCGCCTTATTAGTCGAGGGACATTCTAAGGAACTCTCTAACCAAGCTAAGTAGGCGCCAGTGCCCTCCCCCCCAAAAAAAGGCAAGAAAAGTCAAGTGAGAAGGCAAATCCAATACAATGGACCCCATGCCTCTTACTACCAAAAAGAAGAGCTGCCTGACACTCATAACTTCACCCATGGCAAGATGCCCCTTCAATCCATGCCCTCTCCCCTTCTCTAAATTGGATTTATAATCTCCAGCGCCTTATACAGAATCCCAGGTACAGGTCAATGGCTGTCACTGTGAAAAACAAGAAAAAAGAAAGCTTACCACTTCCTAATGCTTTTTTAGCTCCAAGGCACAATAGTACCCTTTCTATATTTTTTTCAACAAAAGCTTCAAATGAAATGATAATGTTAATTTATCTGAGATTATTGGCTGGAAAAGAGCAAAGTGCCACACACAGCAATCGCCCACCAGCAGAGGAGCCCTTGAAGAGCATGGGTGGGCTAGGAAAGGAGTGATATCCCTATTGTTACATTAGAATCCTATTTATATTTCAACCATCAACTTAAAATAGGCCAGCTGAAGCCAGGCCTCCTAAACTTACTATAATCCTCATGACTATCTCTGTGAGATAATGAGTTTCCCAAGCATGTGTGAATTGTACTAAGGAAGCTACAGGGAGTCCCTCTCAGTCAATATTTTCATAGAAAGTCACTTCACGGGAAGGCCCAGGGTGTGACCTAAGCTAATAAATGATTATCCTTCGCTACTAAAATCAGGACCCTAATTAACTTGCTAATTGTTGGTCTCTGTTCATGGACATTAACCTGAGTTATCCCACCATATACACCTGTAAGTAAATTACAGGCTCTATACTCAAGATGAACCTTCTGTCCTAGTGGATAAATGTGACTTTAGTGTGTCAGCCATACATAATTCTTTTAAGTGACCAAGTGTATAAAAACCTATTATGGGCACTTCTCCAAGCAAATTAAATGGACACAAACTCCCTCTAATAATTTATTTCCTCAGTAGGGTCTGTGGGCATTACTCTTTGAAAGGCACAGTCTCCTTGTTCATACATTTTTCTCTTGTAACGATAAGAGCAACAATACCCTTGCTGGCTTTCCATTGGTCAAGCAGTATAAGCTAAATGTTGTGTGCTCATTATCTAACTTATTCCCCATGAAGACTATGAGGTATATGTTATCTTCATGCCATTTTATAGAGGAAGAAACGAAGTTCAGAGAGTTCAAGTACCTTGTCTTAGCAAATACTGTTTAGAGTCCACTCACATACATCCCCTCTATAAGGACTAAAATACTTGTGTCCCTACCCCCCAAAATGCATATGTTGAAATCCTAACCTCCAAGGTGATGGTATTAGTAGGTGGGGTCTTTTGGAGGTCATTAGGTCATGAGGTTGGAGCCTTCATGAATGTGATTTGTATCTTTTAGAAAAGGGACCCCCATCTTTCTGCCATGCAAGGATATAAAGAGAAGTATGAAATCAAAAGAGGGTCCTCACCAGAGTCTGACTACCCTGGTACCCAGATCTCAGACTTCCAGCCTCCAGAACTGTGAGAAATAAGTATCTGCTGTTTATAAGCCATCTGGTCTATGACACTTACAACAGCCCAAGCTGACTAAAAGACCCTCCATGACCCCCAGTTAGCACATTATGATTCTTCATACAAGCCCAGATTCTTTGCCTGAGGGTTCAAAATGCCCCTGGGTCCACTGAATAGTGTAGGATGCAAGTACCAAGATGCTGATGTTCTCTGGCCCAGGAGCAGCCCTCAAATAATGGCAGATGTAATTAGTGGATAAGACTTGTGCTTCCTTTCCCCTTGAGTAGGACAAAGCTAAGGCTGGTCTACATGGTCATCCAGAAGTCCCAGCAGAACTGGGTTCCAGTTGCCCACAGCAGTAGCCTGATCCCTAATACACCTTGTACTGACTTCCTTACCCTCTTCCCTCAAGATTATCAGAAGCATTCAAATCAATCTGCACCAAAACAAATAGCTGCAACTCAAGTTTAAGACTCAAGGTCAGCTTCTGGAGAGGCTGACCTACAATATTTACCTAAGGCCGCATCGCCAACACAGCTAAAAAGCCAACTCAGGCTGGCTGGCACCCAAGTCCCTACTCTTACCCCCTAGATATACTGTTTTCTTTTCATGGGCTGCCCAGTGTCGTTATCAAAAATGCACCATCCCATATCTGGCATCATATTTAATCAATGCATTCAAGTAATGAATGAGAACTAGACTTTTCCATATTTTTGTTATAATTTTTCCTGCCCATATTGCTTCTATCAGCTCTACTTGCTTAAATACTCTGGTTAGAGGTTGCAAAAGGCATTAGCTCTGACCTTCTTTCTGATGTAACCACTTCATTGCTACATCTCTGACATATGGCCATCCTGCCTACTGTCTGAGCTATATCTGGAGATGGTTGATTCCTTTCTGTTAAAAGAGAACAAACATTTGTGAGTATTTCTGGTATATCAGGCAATGCTCCAAGGTATCAAACATATTAGCTCACTAATCCTCACAATAGCCCTTTCAAGCAGGTGTTACTATCCCCATTTCACAGATGAGTAAACTGAGACTGGTTATTTAATACATGGCAGAGTCAGAATGAAAATCCACATCTCTTTCGCCCCAAAGTCTAAGCTCTTTTTGAGTAACAAATAGTGCTTACATGTACCAGGTATTCTTCCAAATTTTAAATTACTAACTGACTTAATCTTTAAAATAACCTTATAAAATAAATACTATTGTTATCCCCATTTTGTAGATGTGATTACTGAGTCACAGAGAGGTTAAGTAACTTACCAAGTCCACACAGTTCATGGCAGAGGCCAGATTCAAACCCAGGAATTCCGGCTTCTAGTTTTCAACACTACTTGTTGCTAATTCTCTTAACCATGACACCCTGTATTGACACAAATTCTTATGGTACATTTAAATGTCCTCAGTGTCACTTCTGCCCATTGTCCTTAGTTTTGCCTTCCAGAATACAAAACTAGTCCACTCTCCTCCCCTTGATAAAACTACAAAGGTTCGGGGCACCTGGGTGGCTCGGTGGGTTAAAGCCTCTGCCTTCAGCTCAGGTCATGATCCCAGGGTCCTGGGATCGAGCCCCACGTCGGGCACTCTGCTCCGCAGGGAACCTTTCTCCCCTCTCTTTGCCTGCCTCTCTGCGTACTTGTGATTTCTCTCTCTCTGTCAAATAGATAAAATCTTAAAAAAAAAAAAAAAACTTGAAAAAAAAACTACAAAGGTTCAAAGATGGTGATCCTATCTTTTCTCGCATGGTCTCCCTTCTCTAAGAACGCCTTCACTTGAAAACCCTTTGCTAAGGGATGCCTGCATGGCTCAGTCAGTTAAACATCTAGCTCTTGATTTCAGCTCAGGTCATAATCTCAGGGTTGTGGGACCAAACCCCGTCTTAGGCTCAGTGCAGGGTCTGCTTGATATCCTCTCTCTCCCTCTCTTTGCCCCCCAACCCATTTCCATTCTCTCTCTCTCTCTCTCTCTCTCTCAAATAAATAAATAAATAAACCTTTGAACATGCCAAATCATCCAGGCCCTGTAGAACTCTCTATCCCTTCCACCAACTTCTTAAAACCATGGTCCTCCAGGTATGGCTGGATCACTGCTCAGTACAATATGACGGTAGCTTCCCATGTCCCAGTGCAGGGCTTGGATTAGTGATGCCTGAGGGTGGTTGGGCCTTTTTTAGCAGCTCGGTCCCACAGAAAGGCTCAGCAAAGAAAAGATGCTCTCCTCAGTCCCACCCCCATTTTCACACATATGTCCTTCTTCCATACCAGGCAGACAGCATGGGAGAGCAGGGGTGGTTGCAGGCATGCTGGGCCTGCCTGCTACAAACAGGCCACCACTCTCATTTCTGTTGGTGTTATCTTTCCACCAATGTTGTGCATTTATCTGTGGCTTAAAAACAGAGAAATGATGGGGCACCTGGCCTGCTCAGCTGGAAGAACATACACCTCTTGATCTCAGGGTTGTGAATCGAGCCCCACGTTGGGTATAGAAATTACTAAAAAAATAAATAAATAAACTTTCAAAAAGAGAGATAAATGTCACTATCTGTTTATTTAGCAAACATTTATGGAGAGCCTCTCTGTGTAAGGGCCAGTGATGGGAGCTGGGTCTATAACAATCATGCTGCTTTCCAGGAATTCAGAGCTTGTAAGAAAGACAGGCACAGCCCAATAAGCTCCAACCAGATCCTCCCCTCCCCGACTCCTGGCCTCCAAACACTGGAACATTCCAGACTCAGTCTTATACTTCATCTCTTCAGAACATACACTCTACTCCAGAGAACCCATCTGATCCTATTGCTTAAACTATTATCTCTATGCAGATGCCACCCCTCTTTGTACCTCCAGCCCAGATGTGCCCTAACTCCATGTCCCTGTGTCCAAGGGCCCACACACCATCTCCCCCTAGATATCAAATGGCATCTTAAACTTCTCCTGATTAAAATTGAACTCTTGATCCACCATTGTGGGTTGAATTGTGTCCTCCAAAATGGTATGTTAAATTCTTAACTCCTAAGACCTGGGACATGACCTTATTTGGAAATAAGGTCTTTGCAGACATAATCAAGTTAAGATGAAGTCATGTTGGATGAGGGTGGTTCTCATCCAATGACCACCAGCCTTATAAGAAGAGGGAAATCAGACACAAATGCCATACGACCATAGGCAGACATGGAATGACATATCTGTAAGCCAAGTGACACCAAGGACTGCAACCTTTAAACACTAGAGAAGGAAAGGAAGGATCTCTCCCTAGAGCCTTCAGAGAAGGATAGCTTTGCTGATACCTGAATTTTAAACTTTAAGTCTCCAGAATTGTAAACCAAGATGTTCCTGTTGTTTTAAGCAATCTCCATTGTGGTAAAGTTTGTGACAGTTGCCCTAAGAAAGGAACACACCCCTGAAAGAAAAAAACCATACCTCTCATCTGAATGGAAGGCAAATCCACTCTCCACATTGATGGGATCCCTTCTTCACATTTTTTACTCTTACAGCTCCCATTTAATCCATCAAGAAATGCCACCCTTTTAACATTCAGAGACACCCCAAATCTGACAACCTCTCACCACCTATGCAGACACCACCCATTCAAGCCACCATCAGCTCTACTCCCCAGTGAAGTAGAAACCTCCTCCCTGCGCTCCCTGTTGCCACGCTTAGCCAGCCACAGGCTATTCTCCACACAACTGCTAGGACGTCTTTTTGAAAACATAGATCAGATTACTCCACTCCTTTCTAAACCATCCTATGATCCAGAATAAAATCCAAACTCTATACCATAGCTTGGAAGCCCTTCCTGGGTGGTTCTGACTCCCTTCTCTAAACTCATCCCTGGCCTCTGTCCATCCCTCACTCCACTCTGGCCATGCTGACCACCCACCGGTATGAGTGTGTCTGTATTTCCCTCACTCTTTATCCCTCATCCCACACTCTGCACCCTCTCCACCTGGCATATTTTATATGGGCTTGCATATTGTCAGTTTCCCTCCCTAGAACTGGAGATTCCTAGGAATAGGACCATGGTGCTTCAGCACCACTGTTTGCAAGGCAAACTGTACTAGAACAGTCCCCAGATCATCAAAGAACTTCGGTACATCTGTGGAAGCAAGAAAACACTGGAGAGAGCATCTACACAGCAGCTGTGGTGTTGAAGGGGCATTGCCTAATTTTATCTTAGAGTTCAGTTTTTCTTTTCATCTCTAAAAGGGGAATAATAATAATAGCATCTATCCTCTGGGACAAGGTGTTGCTTATAGAGAGTGTCGGCTATATTAGCTTTGAATATGAAGATCTATATCACATAGAAACTTAAATACAGACCAAGAATGTCTAGTATGCAGTGTCTAGTGCATGGTAGGAATTTAAAAAAAAAAAAATGGAAAAGCTTCACAAAGGAGGTGTCCCTTGATTTAGCTCTTGGCAGATGAGGAGAATAGGAACTGCAGGGGGCTGAAAGCAAGTGATGAGGCCGGTAGTTGCGAGAGGTATGCCGGCAACCACTTGCTTGTGGCTGGTGTGACTTGAACACAAGAACTGTGGCAGCTGCAGAGGAGCAGGGAAGAGAAGGACTCAGAGGGGCACCGGAAGATGGGCAAAAGACACAGCAAAGGCCAGATCCCAAAAGGCTTTCCTGGAGATAAGGAGAAATCAGATCTGATTTAAATGAAATACATAAAAAGGGGGAAAAAAGTGACAAATGGGAAGAGAGCACATATGAAATATATCAGGGATTCATTGAGGACCGAAAGCTCCCTGGTTTACTCTGAGAGCTGAACTGCTGAGTTCCTACAACAACATAGGCAGCACAACCTGAAATAGAGCCTTTTTCCCTTTCACAACCAGTATTAGCAAGAATTTCATGAGCTTTCCCCCTGAAGGAAATTACTCATTCTTCGCATGTATAGTCTATGTGTGTATGTGTGTGTTTCTCTCTGTGTGTCTGTCTGTCTTTGCCTTTCTCCCTCTCTCACTACCTTTTTCGACAGATGGGCTATATATGTAACAACCCGAGCTTGATCAGCTACTGTTGGGACGCCTCTATTTGAGCGTTAGAGGCTACAGATATCAAAGATAAGTCTAAAGTTATTTTGAAAAGTGAGACATCCAGGTAAAGGCCAGAGAAATATATCCTCAGGACCCCAGCACAAAGAAAGAAGCAGCGTTCCTATCTCACGTGACAATGTCCATGCTTCACTGTTGAACAGGCGAAGACTGCAAGATCAGCTGAAGAAACCACTTTCTGGCATCTAGAAAGTCAAGAAGGCAGCGGGGGGTAAGGAGAAGGCTTCAGGCAAGAGGCGCATAAAGGATGTTCCTTTCCTGAGACCAAGCAGTCCCCCAAGCACAGATGCATTGTCCAGAAAGTTTTCCCGTGTGGAAAATAAAGACCAACCTGGCGATTCACAGACCTGTACCCCTGGGGATAAAAATATATGTTTATAAAAAATAAAAAATTTTTAAAAAATAAAAATAAAAAATAAATAAATAATTTTTAAATAAATAAATAAATAAAATACAGATTAAATGAAAAAAAAGAAAAAAGAAAAAAAAAGACCAAACTGGACTTCAGCCCATGCTGACATTCTGAGGGAGTTTTTCTGTCATAAGAAATAACATAACTTTAAGAAGAGCAAGACCAAGTCCTGCGCAAAACTCACATTCCTTCAGTGTGGCAATTTCTCCAGGATATGCTTCCCATGCCGGTCCCTGGTGTCCTATTCTGAAGAGAATCTAGTCATGGGTCTCTGCTCCCTAGTGCCTGTCCTTTCTGAAGCTCACCCACTGAAGACACTAGCTGTGACTGTCTTTTTTATTTTCTTTTCACATATATCTCCCACTATCTCATTTCATCGCCCCAAAGGAGAGTTTCCTAATTCCTGTGACAATCCCAGCGTTAAGCACAATTTCTGGACCCAACAGGCAATCAGTAAAAGTTTGTTGGGCAAGCAAATGGATGAATGAATGAATGGATGGATGGATGGATTTAAGAGATCAGAGATCTGCCTGTGAAATTACAAAAGGAAATACACTTAAAGGTTTTGTTTGTTTCTTAAAGCAGAGTGCAGGAAGAGATAACATGATTAGGTTTTTCCTCCACAAATTAAATGCCACAATCAAAAAGTAGTCAGTTGCAAGTCACACTGCCCTAAAGTATATAAAAGTATATATCAGCCCATTCTCCTCACTTTTAGAAAAGGAACGAGATGCCTGCTTCTAACTTTCCAAGAAATGTCTAGAGGTTTGCAGGTCTGTTCATTCAAACAGGGATACCGGTCTCTATGGGCTGACATGGTCAGGCACTGTTCGATCTCAGGACCTGATAAAACACTGCGGCTCGCCTCCATGCTTGTATTTAAGTAGGTAGATATCAAGTATATGATTGACCCTCCTTTTATGAGACAAAAAGAGACATCTGAGAGCATCATACAGAGCGCCTTTTGAAATATCAAGCTTGAAAAAAGAAATCAAGATGTCCTAAAGTTTGTTGGAAAAGAATCATTATAAGAACCTTATTCCAAAAGGTCTCAGCCATCATGAGGAATTTAGTCAGACAACTGCCTCTTCAACCTGATGTCTTCTGTCCCAGACTCACTTCCAGGTTTCTCACACACCAGACTCTTTTCAGGTAAATGTACCCAGAGAGGATTCCTTTACATAGTTCCGTCTGACAGTGTCGACCTTCGGCGAACAAGGTGAAAAGTCAATCTCCTTCAGGCACTCTGCTCCAGTCATACAACATATTGTGCCAAAGAAAAATCGGGTTGACTTAACCTTAGCCCCAACCTTTTATTCACAGGCGGGGCTCACGTGTATGTTGAGACCTAACATTCATGTTGGTTCAGTATAAACATTTGGTGCCAGCTTGAAGTAATCGTATCGCTAATTACCACTGAATTACAGTGGAAATCATATAGAAGTACTTAGAACATTCAGGCTAGGACAAGAAGGAGTCCATGTGATTAATGTTATTAACATAGCATTCAGTTCAGTAATATAAAATAATGATCCGGCTATTATATTAAAGTGTTACTAAATATTCACTTAGCTCCAAAAAACACAGTGGGTGTGAGGTTTCTTTGTCGGATTTGGAATTTAAACAATGCTCTTTGTCAGATTTAAGCCTGGTATGAAGCCCCAACAAACAAAGTCGGCCTCCTAAATGAATGTTTATGGAGACACAGAAAATATCCACAGAAGGAGCCAGTTTATCATAAACAATACAAATATTTACTTGATTATTTAATGGGTGCCCAGCATGTCTGTCCTTAATGTAGCATTTGCTGACATCAGGAACACACCATATGTGCAAATAATTAATTCAAATTATGCTTTTCTTCCAGTGAGTTCTCTTAGAAAGGAGCAGAATTAATGTACAGGCATATTCAGGAGCAGGGAGCTGGAGGCCCTCTCTCTATGTCTGTCTTGATGGGTACCTAGTTTTTAATACTTCATCCTCATTGTCATTCCGCTGCCAAGAGCTGATGGTATTTGAAATGCTCCTACAGTGTTCCTTATGTAATCAGTAGGATGACTAACACCGCGATTAAAAACCTGACTTGGCTAAAGATTTTCTTATGAGATTAAGCTTCCGAAGCCCAAGATCACCGGAATAAGTCCACCTCGTTTAGCAACAGCCACAAACGGCAACATAAACGGCTTGCAAATATCCACAGTGTATGATCCATCATTCCTAGCATTCAGGACTGGAAAGAGAAGCAGGCCGTTCCGATGAATGTAAAGTGTTTCTAGTTAAGGTGCTTAAGGCTTATTGATAACAGAGACATTCAAACTCTACGAAGGGATTTCCTGTGGGCAATTACACCGTCCCTTTTATCTATAAATTAATACATGGCAAACTTTGGTTCGCATGACATTTCCAATGGCAGGACCCTCAGCAGAAGTGATATTCAGACACAAAGTGCTACATTTCAAGTTGCAAGCATTTAGGCCATCTATTCCGGTCATGTTTCTTCCAGGGGGGTTGGTTGCCTCAAGGCTCCGACCCTCCAACTGCTCTGCAAGAAGTAAAGGGCTCAGGCTTCTCTTCTCCGCCCATGACATCATGGTCTCATGTTCTGGGTTTGTTTTTTGTTTTTGTTTTTGTTTTTTTGCCTCTAATTGTTTAAGTTACTCATATATGAGACTTTCTTCTTTCTGAGAATAATAAGGAAAGAAAGAAATCAAGGATGAATTTTGTACTGACCTCTGATGAGGAAGTTAGTCTTTCTGGAACACAAATTATTACACTTTTATTATGTAATTATACACATATATATATATATGTATAAAGAGAGGGCATGTGTATATATCAATACATATATATATGTATTCCATATGCACTGTATGATTTCTATGTATTATTGATGTATTATAAGTTGGCTATGAGGACTGAATCCCATAATGTACTTGAAGTGATTAGAGCGATACCCAATACCTAATAAGCTCTCAGTCAATATTAGGTGCAATCACGATCATCAGGCTATATCTATAGCATTTGGTGCAGGGCGTGGTATACCGTCAGTATTCAACAATAACAGATGCCTGAATGAGTACTCATCTTCACAATATGGCCATACATAACAGAAGACCAAGGCTCGGAGTAATTACGTACCCTGCCCAGGGTCACTTCTGACAAAGGCTAAATCTAGGATTTGAACCAGATCTGTTTGAGTAGAAAACTCTGGCCCTTTTCACTATAAGGCTGCTGGTCCTCAACTACCTGCAATCACAAATTTACACAGAGGGCACTGAATCATTGAAAAGCTCATTGGTTTATCTCCGATTTCAATGGGACCCGTAAGAGACAATAAAGACTCCCCCCCAAAATAAAGAGGAAATAAGTCTTCCAAATTATTTAAAAGCATCTTCACAAGAGTCCTCAGTATTCCACAGCTGACTGTAAAAAGTTAACATTCAAAATCCTAAACTTATCCCCTGCCCAGTGACATTTTCTTCTTCTCTAATGAATCTGTCTTTAAGAGGAAACTTCCAAAATTGAAACAATAGCAGTGATTAAGTAATTCATGGCTCAGTGCTATATTAGCAATTAATTAAACCTACCCAGAAATGCAGAGAAGCCAGTCATCTGCCCCGTATTTATTTTATTTCATTTCATTTCCTGTATCTTGTATATTCCCCAAAGCAATCCTTTGCAGTAATTTTACCTTCCAGGCACAAATCTAATAATCCCTCTTGTTCTTAAGCATCGCGGGTACAGCAGCATTGTTATTATATTATTAAATGTACATCAGATAAATGCCAGTGGTGCTACGTTCTCCAAAACATCTTCTCCCCCAATCTGATCACTATTTTTCATAAGTAAACATCGAGGTCTTTATTAGCAATCTTTTTTTTTAATTTTTTAATGTATGCTTCAACTTTTTTTTCTTATAAATTTTGTTGCTAATCACCGGATTTAGTCAGACTCCTATGCACACTCACGACTCTGTAATCTTAACAAGCTATACGCAGATGATTGACAGATAATACTTGACAGGTTCAAAATTAGAGAATATACAGTGAAAAATTCAGAACAGCCAGATCACTTGGTATGTTACACTTTCCCAATTTTGGCTTTTCTCATAATCGTCAACTTGGAAGGGAGAGGCAATAAGGGAGAGAAAGGATCTGAACATTTCCTGACTCTCTGATGAAAACCTGATCTCCCGGATGAAAACCTCTGGGCTTGAACCAGTCTGAAAGAGTCATTGGTCAGAAATCAGCCAGCATAGAGTTGAAATGTACCCCATCAAAATATTAAGTCAAAACCATGATTCTTTGGCATTTAAACCAAATCACCAGCCTCTCCTTCCTAGAGCCAGCCAAAATAGTCTTTACACATCTTTTATTCGGTTTCATTCATTGAAGAGAGTTTATAGTTTATATAGCATTACTCCTTAAATTTTTAATGAGAAAAGAAATCATGTCATGTTTATTGAAATGATTAGGCCAATTTTTATTGACTCTGTATAATTTATGTGAGAGCTGATATTTACCTGAAGCCTCTCTATTCCAAAAAGGATTGATTGATGACTTTCAACTATATTTGACTCAACTACTGGTGATCTAGCTTTAAAAAAAAAAAAAAAAAGAAATTCGTTTGGTGTTTTCACTGCCTTTATCTTCTATTTTAAGTCCTCTCACACCACCACGAACAGCAAATATTTTTCTCCTGTTTCAGAAGTGGGTGACACGAAACTCATACCAATTAAACTAGCAACATTAAATGTTTTGGAAGTGCAAAGGCCATGTCTACCCAAACCAATGCTACTTAAAAGACTTGACCCTGGTTCAAGGCAGTCTACGCCGCCTTCCCCAAGACCTAAATTCTTATGCTATTTTCAGTCAACACCCCATTGTGATGAATTAGGAGCCAGCAAAACCCAACTTAGCAGTCCCTTCTTAGAGGTCGTTCATGGGAGAATTCCACTGATACCAGCCATGAGGAGGACGTTTTGTTCTCTGAAATAAAAATAAGTATTTTCCTCCCTGTTCTGCTACCTTCCAATTCTGATCTTGCTCACAAGATGACAACTATGCTGGGATTCCATCCAGGAACATTTTAGGAGGGGACAAATAAGAGCCTGAGGGATCATTATTTGATGTGCACACTTGTGGAGAAACCACAAGGCTGTATGTTTTTAGCCTCCTGCTCTCTTCTGGTGTGTATGTTCAAAATAGGTCATGATGGATAAAATTGTTGAAATGTGCCTTTAGTCCCTTGGAAGGCAATTGCTGTCAAGAGAAGCATTTGGGTTAATGGTTGGTAATCAATGGTAGGAACCCAAGGGTCAATACCACTTTGTGGAAGAAAAAATGGGTACCCAAGGAAGAAATGGGGGCCTCGGGAAAATCACAAGGGCCGAGGATAGCCCCCAAATCTTCTTCCTTAGGGAAATGTGAACTGACTAGCCACATGTGGGTCAAATTAGTCACAAGAATCAAACTGTTTAGTTTAGGATCAGGGTGAAAGAACAGACACAGAAAAAGTTCTGATTCTGGACAGCCACCTTAACTTAAAAGGCACTTACTGAAAAGCTTAACTAGAGCAGTTTCACATACTAGGAAATTCTAAATGAAATGGGCCTCACGATGAGCAAATATGTCAGGAACCTTTTCAGCGGAAGCTTTTCAGCCTCACCTCAAACAATTCCAGGGGCTTCAATTATGAAAGAAATGAGTAATTCCAGATTAAGGCAATAATAATTAATTTAGGGGAAAGAGTAGAGAGAGATAGCAGAGGTCTCTTAAAACAATTAGAAAAAGGTCTTCTACTCTCTTGCTTGCTTCAAAGTAGAAGTTAATTTCTGTAAACATTCCTACTAAGTAGCCATGTATTAATATCTATACTGCCTTGAAATAACGTATTGTTATTTCTTTGCTGTTGTAGAGAGGAAAAAAAGGCAAATCTGGCCACTTTCAAGCTCCTTTCGTGCTTGAAGAGGTAGGTGGTGCTTTGGAACAACCCAGCATGAACAGAAACTCTAAAAATGCTCCAATAAACAGGGACAATCACTATAATCATATTCCAGCTCTTCTAGGAGTATGGCTAGGAATTTCAACCTTTAATTCAAGAGACACAAATATCTTTGCTTTCCAAAATGCCATACTTTTTGTACACTCACCTATGGTTGCTACATGGAAAAGAGAGAAAGCAAAAGACAGCAAAATCATATAAGTTTTTCTAAAAATATCTTTGTACAACTTGCCAAAATGACTGAAATATTTCTAATTCATTTTCAAGTCACAGAAACCTAAATGCTTTGCTGTATGTGAAGATGTCAGACGTGAATCGTCTTAACCAGCTGGGTCAAATGTGAGCTAGAGCTGCAGTAAGAAGTGAGTTCTCAACTGCATTTGCATAAAAATTGAACGACTCCAACTCAGACTCAGCCATCTGTTAAAGGGGTAATTCTGAAGTACTGTACAATTTTAGGGTAGCAATCCCAAAATGCACCTCTGGACAGGACAGCCACAGAAGGATAACAGATACTTTCGATAAGTGATAAAGATATTTTGTAGTCATGGTAACCTGTATGCAAATTTAGAACATTAAAAAAAAAAAAACCTTTTCTCCCCTCTCTCCCAATACCACTTCTAGTATTCTTTTTTCTATACTCTTATCTGAAGCTGAGTAACCCAAAATTCCAACGATAATGGAACCTAATTTGGGAGTTTCTCTCTTTAAGACAGAACTTAGTCATTTTAAGGCAAATCCTCTGGTGAAGGACTTTTGAAGTAGCAATATATGACTTTCTACATTTGTATCCTATAATTTACATCACACAACATGTAAAAAGGACCTCTGAGTGTCCCGTTCCCAACAGGCTACGCAATAAACTGATTAGTATTTTAATTAATTCCTCGAGCATTCTGCTAAAAGGAGGTCCTTAAAACCTACCACGCGCAAAAGGCAGAACTTGGCTTGGAACAGAAAACAGAATGAGACATAGCCACCAGGAGATGCACAGGAAACAGAGAAGGAACAGTCAGAAGATGTCAATTTTCTTAAGGCCTCTTCACTCAGTTTCTTTGAAACTGTTTCAGCCTCTCCTATGAAGTGAGAAGACACTCAAACCCTTCTGACAACAGAACGGAGACAAGGCTTTATCCCTGGTCCTCACTCTGCCGGATCTAGAACCCCCGCTGGTGCCCCAGCTGGCTCTGACAAGCACCATTTCGGATGAGGCCTGGAGTCTGGGCAAGCCAATTATATCCTCCTGAAGCCACTGAATTTAAAGATGTATGTAAAGTGATATCAACAATAACAGAGAAATAAGACCAGAAGTCTGTCGTGAGAACATGGGGAATCATTGTTTCCTCCTTTTTGCATATTTCTGCACTGTAAATGTTTTAACTGAACATACCTATCACTTTTACAGTCATGCAAAAAGCCATCAGAATTATTTTTTAAAATGGAGCTAAAACCTAATAGCTTTCCACCTCATGTTCAAACTCTGAGATCAGGGATAAAGGAAACATTACCCCTCTCATAGTCCATTTTCACGGATAAGGGTAGGAAGGGGGGGTAATATTCTCAGTGACATGGAAGCCACAAGTAAATTAATTCAAATTAGAATAATAGCAATACTTTACATCCTGATAGCACTTTCCAGTCACTATTTTATTTGTCCTTATTATAAAGCAAGAGAAGTGGTACTGTCCCCAGATCATCCCTGAGGAAGCTCAAAGGGGACAGGAAAATGGCTCAGGGTCACAGAGAGAAGGAAATCAAAAACATCAAACTCATTCACTTTTTAAAAAATCATAACTGGTAACACGCCATGCTTTTTTAACACCCTGCAAAGCTGTAGCTATAAATGCAGCAAGAAGAATTTTGGCATATTTGCTGTTGCATAATTATTCAAGAAGGCACAAGTGCCCCGTCAACACATTCAACTCAATCACAATGAAGAAAGGCAGCCAAAACTTCCGTGCCCACCCACCCACCCAGTGAATTTGCAGGGACTTAGCGAAGCACAGTCATGTCCTTTGGCTCCGTGTCCCACATTGTGTCTGATGATTCCACTAGCAGCAAGTGAATGCTGTTAGGTGAGCAAGCTCAGCATTAAATAATGTCCTACCTCCTCTTCAGTCTTGTTTTCAATCACCATGATTCCATCAAAGACAAAGTCCTAACTTGTAGGCAATAAACCGTTTCTACCCCCCTTAGCCCATCACAACTACTTAATACCCCTTTAACAAAAGAAAAACAGGTTTCAGGCTCATAGCCTTAAGCAAGCAACAGTGTCCCGCCATATCTATTAACTTTTTAGAGTTCTCTTAACTTTTTTAAGGTATCCTTCTATTTATACCAAGTGATACATAAAATAACAAAACATTTCTTCTATGGATAAATTTCTGTGCATAAAAAAGTGAGATAAATATATGAAGCTGAACCATACAAAACCACAGGTAGTCTCTTTTCTGATATCAAAAATGGTTACAAATTTGCGCTTTTCATGATCTGGCCTCACAGATAGATATATGAATGATGGGTAGTAAATGACAGTGACAATATATAGATATGACAAAACACATTGATATATTTATATATAGATGATATATAGAGAGACATTGCTAGATATGATGCCCGCAAAACTATAGTAGATGAATGACTTTCATTTGAGAAGACTTGTTATTAGGACAGTCTTAGTAGGAAGCTGCAATCTCATTCTTCAATAGTGATGCCCTTGCCCCTTGATGACTTGACTCCTGGTCCAGTCAAAGGCACTCGGGCTTCACTCAGATTGGCTCTCACTGAGCCCGACCTAGAGCCAGCCACAAAGGAGAAGCATGTGCCCCAGTTCACTGCACAGATCTCTGGGTAGCAGAAACAAGACCCACAGGACACCCACCCGCTCTCTCTCATCCCTTTCTTCTTGCCTTCTCTCATCTCCATTATGTAAATTATGCTGTACTCCAGGTGACCCATAAAAACTACCTTTAATCTGTCAGAAACAACCTCATCCTGCCTCTAAAACCTACAACCATTCCTGTCTCCAGCACACGTCCTCCAGAATAGTCAAGTTGCTTACTGACTTGAAGAGGGATGAGTGGAAGCATCTACCCTTACCTGTACTGTCCTTCACCCCAACTTACTGCCTTCCCCAAATGAGAGGAAACAAAACACCTCTGGAAAAAAAAATTCCAAAAGTCTATGAGGGAAGGGAAAAGATTGGGGTCAGGGGCAAATTGGTGAAGTCAGGTGTGAACATGGGAGCCTGTGCCTTCCATACAGAGAACATGGGAGACTGGTAGCATAGGTTCATTTTTATCATAAGGTTTCCTCTCTTTGGAAACTGGCTGGTGCTGCTGGTGGAACTGACCCCTAACTTAGATACAGCTCTCCCTTGGGCTCTAGAATTTAGGAGAAGCATGTGCATTTCAGATTTGATCACGTTTTGATACAGTTTGAACAAGAGCTCCACACTCCTTCCACTCACCCTGAGGCAGCAGCTATACGAAGGACCATCAGCGACAATGTCCTACCCAGTCTGTCCCAACCAACTCTGTGACTTTGGGCACACCACTGAACTTGCTGCCTTTGAGTTTACTTATATGCCAGATAAGGGGGTTGGCCTCAATATGTGGTTCTCAAAACTGGCTCCATGGTAGACCAGGTCAGGCCCCACACCTAGGATAATGGGTCAGCACATGCCAGGCAATCATAGTTTTAAACCTCATGAGGATCCCTGGTATCTATTATCCCTAAGAGCTTGTTCACTCCTAAGACTCAAAGTCTCTGAACCTCATTTAGGGGACTGGATGCCTTCCCTTATTTCCATTTGCTCTATCCAGCTTTTATTAGGAAACACTTTTGTCTTTGCTACCATTGCTGTTCTTGGCCTTATCTGGACCACTTCCTACACCAATGAGCTGAAGTTTATTCTTCTACCAAAGGACACTTTGTAGTCTGGTAAAAAGCACAGGCTGTGTAGCTATGCAGACCTGGTTTCCAATCCTTGGGTGGTGGCCTTGAGTAAGACTCTGAATGGGAATACAACAGAGACAGGTCCAAAATGGGGATAACACCTATTTCATGGATCACTGGGAAGAGTGAATGATGGTTAAGTACATTATATGTAAATGCTGAATAAATGTTCATTACCACTCTCTTTCTACAATGTGGAGGCTCCAGGGGGTTCTGTGATCACCGAGGAAAGAGCTGGAGGTAGGCTAGTCTGAATTTCTAGAACCCCAAGAGGGGTCTTTGGCTGAGCAGATCAACACTAGCTAGAGAGACACTTAGAGCTTCAAAGCTCTGCCTCCGCGCCATGAGCAGCAGCGGCCTCCCTCCTATCCTCAGCAGAGAAGCAGAAATACAGTCCAGTTCTGTGCCCTGGAAGGGAGAAGCGACAAGTGGGAGCTGACAGAACTGCAGGCCACGAGATAAGTAGGCCAGTCCTGGCCTCCTGCAGCCAAAGGCACAGGAAGAGAGAGGCAAACGGTCAAAGGAACCTAATGAGGAAACAGTGAAGTCCAGTGATACTCAGGCAAAGAGCTGTCTGCAACAGATGGAAGAGGAAAAAGATGAGAAAAATAAAAGATATTTGCCCTTTCCAACTTTGGCAGAGCCACGAAATGAATGTCTCAGACCACTGAGAATAAGCAGCAAGGAAAATGCTCAGCGCGTCTGTACGTAAGATTGCTATTAAAAATTAGCTGTACCCTAGCCATGCAGACATAGGCACGGGAAAAAGACCCACAGGAAGCATGCTAAAATGTTAATCTGGTCTGCCTCTCAGTCGTAAACTTGTGGGGCATTCCCAGTCCCTTCGATAAACGTGTCTATAGATTACAAACTTATAATGAATAGGAATGTCTTTTATGATCAGGAAAAAAAAAGTGAAAGGAATAAATGAAAGATGTCATACAAGAGTCTCAGTGAGGGGAGAGGGACAGGAGTAGAGAGGCACATGGTGGGGGCAGGGGAGGACACAAGATTAAGATGTGGGGGAAAGAGAGCTATGTTTTTAAGAAGAGCCCAAATGAAAATTTGGTGGGTTAACCATCCATGAGACCACGTTTTCTAGGAGAATGGGTCAGAATTTGCCACTGCAAATAGCAAATAAGTCTGCAGTCCATATTTTAACCTTTGCTTGCAGTGTTGACACTGGCTTTTCTCATGTTTTGGAACCTGGGAATTGCTATGTGATCGCAAACACAAATAAATCACTGAGGAACGCTGAGGCAAATTCTGGAGCAAGAGAACCCAGCACTGAGCCCAGGCATACAGAAACCAAAACAAAACCAAGAAGGGGCTTCTATTTTGCAAAACATCGCTTGTCAGTATTTTTCCAATCTAAAAATACATGCCAACTCACAGAGAGTGTCATGGATTTCTAAGAGGTGATTCAGAGTTAAAATTTTCCTACAACATTCAAAATGTTTCCTGTAGCAAAATGATGACTTTCACACCCTTGGGGATGGACAGATTTTCCATGTGGGAAAGCCTCCATTTTTACTAACCCCAAATCAGAATTTCTTTCCTCCTATCTGTACCTACTCCCAGCCTGTTGGTAGAGAGAAAATGAGAGAACAACCCCGCCTTGTCACTCTATCTCTAAAGGCCTTTCCACATGGCTGGGCTGCCAGAAGTGATGAAGATTCCTGTGTCTACTATCAGCCCTGTCAGGTTAGGGGATGCAGCGCTTTTAGAAAAAAACAACTAAATATCCACCATTAAAATTCCTTGAAGATTTTCACCTCCCAAGACACTTTTTATCTAGCCACAAATGCTAGGTTTTGAAGAAAGTGGTATCATTAAAAAGGAAAATAAAATAGGTGTAGGTTAAAGTTAGGATGAAATGTTCATGAAATTCAGACTCCACACATTTCAATTAAATGGTACATCGACCCATGTACCAAACTGTACTAGAATCTGCTCCAAGTCCCATTTGTCAAGTTTTATCTGCCACCATTTGGATTCAAGATGACAGACTGAGTTATAAATCCAATTCGAGATGCGACTTACACTGAGCCGTGTACCAAGTTTTATCAAAATCAGTCAGATTCTTTGAGAGTTGCATACAGGATAGACCAAAAAGACAGCTAAAAAAGAAACGTCACATCAACTAGTTAAAGCAGGAATTGTGCTCAAGTTGGTCATTCATGTATCCATTCATTCAACAAATATTTACTGAGCACGTACCCCAAGCCAGCTGCTGCAGGAAAAGTAGGGATATGCAAATCACAAGGCAAAGTCTTTGCCCTTATAGGGCTTGCATTATGGCAGGTGGCTGAGGGAATAATTACAGAAAATCATTAAAAACTGAGATTAGCACTATCATGGAGTAAAAAGGGTGTTGAGATAGAGACAAATAAAGAAAGTCTACTTTAGACAGGACTGCAGGGAAGGCTTTTCTGAAGGAAGGTATTTCGTTTGCGATGGAAGAATAGGTTGGAAGCAACCATATTAACCATATTAAGAGCAAAGGAAGACTGTCCCATACCAAAAAAAAAAAAAAAAAAAAAACCTCCAAGGTCCTTAGTGGGATCTATCATAGTCATGGACAAAGAGCCCAGAGGCAAGGAGGAGAGGCATAGCAGGCCCATCACAACTGCCAAAGCCAATGGTTATTGGTAATATTAAGAGAAAAAATGTCAGAAATCTTTTATGTAGATTGTGCAAGTAAGAGATGCTACACCCAAAGGAGATCTGCACATTTTACCTTTCTTCTCTTTAAGGGCTTTCCATTCACACAAAAAGTAATACCTAATAGCTCACACATACTTTTCTTTGGAAAATTATCATGATTAAATATTGTCATCAACTTCACTAAAGGAATTTTAGGTATGATACATAGTTCCTTAATGCATTTAGCACTCAGAAGCACATAAACTTCTCATTAGAGAGCCTTCTATGAAACCAGTTAAGTCCAAAAGCAATAGCCCTCCATCAAACCAGTTAACTCAGAAAGCAATCAGGTATTTACTACCTGTCCTATAAAGCAAATGGCACTCGGGCACTTCAGTGTTCGAGGTGAGAAAGGATTGCAGAAAAAGTCAGCTCTCCATGAATTCTTGTCAAGTTCAGGATATGCCCAATCAGCTCCACAGATATAGGCCAATCCTCAGGGAGACAAAAGGATGTGCCCAGTGGTACAAAGCATCCTTCATTTCCTCATCACCAGAAAAGTTAGAAATTTTATGAAATTCCTATCTTATAGTCTCTTGATCATTTTTAAACCATTTGGAAAATCAAATGGATTGCAAAAGTGTTTTTCTAACTAGCTTACTGATTTTTCCTTGTCATGTTAAGATGAAGGAATTTACCATTGACTAAAGGTCAATGTTCTAGAAATATTTATGCGTGACTAAAAGGGGAAGACTATTAGGGAAATACTTTTTCATTATTTCTGCTATTGTATGGTTGGTTGCATGAGATACTAGATTTACCTCTATTACACCCATACCCATCTTTCCATGCTCATGAGCCCACCCATGCTGTTTCTAGGCTGGAGGTTCTTCTTGTAATGAATCTAAGAATACCCTTGCAAAGAAATGACTAAATGTTGGTTACATTTTAAACTGTGAATGATTTTAGTTCTCTCTGAACAATGTTTGATGGATAAGTCTTTAAAAAAATGGTCAAATGGCCTAACCTTTTAGCAATAAAATTGTGCGCAATAAAAATGCTGGAGGGCACCAGTTACAGAACTGTCAGAGGCTGGAGAATTATTAGATCCCATAATTCTGTAGTGTAAAACCAAATTTGTAGATTTTTTTTCAAGTGGAAAAAAATCCAGGAAATTAAATGGAAAGACCTGTACTAATGAAATATTAAATGCAATTTCAAGTGCACAAAAAGGTCAGAAGCCAAAAAAAAAAAAAAAAGGATTTCTAGAACAACATTAATTTTCTCATACTTCACATATGTCTGGACTTAAGTACTCCTAGAAACCAATTAGGCCTATGCTGGGGTATGGGTGTGGATGCAGGGAGAGGTAGGAAGGAGGAGCCGAACACAGAACCAAGTAAGAACTAAGAGTTAAAAAAAAAAAGAAAAGAAAAGAAAATATTCCATTTGTTTTCAATTTCCAAAATTGAAGTTATATTGCCTAAAACTACATCAACACCAGCAGAAAGGTATACAAGCAAAATCAAAACTATTGGACTTGAACCATGTAACACCAATTATAGCCAAAGTTAGCTTGATTCATTGTTCTTTGCACTGATACAATTCTGAGCTCCTGTTCTTAACGTCATCATACTTTAATTTCAATTCTGGCATAAGAGATCATGTATTATTGGATGGTCTTGTGGATACTCAGAGTCAGTTCAAATGTGTCTATGTGAAGAGCGCCACCATCATCAGAAGCTATCACTGAAAGTACGTAGTTTCTGTTTCAGGGCACAGAAGTAATACTTCATTTTAGTAATACGTATGTAAAAAGGGGTAAAGGAGATCCAGAGAAACTTCAAAGGAAATACTTTCAAATAAAAATCCTTGTGTGGAAAAAAGGGGGGTTAAGTTTAAATGCTAACATCAGGACACCTGTAGTTTAGGCATGACTCATTGTTCAGGTGGAATATTGTTTAGAGACACACACAGAGAAAATCCTTATTTTAACACCTGGCCAACTCCCCAAGTCTATTACTCACACAGTCTGTACCTGCTTTCTTTAAATATGCTACAAAAATCAGATGATCTGTAATTTACAATTGCTACAACTTTAAAACCTAAACAACACATGATGAAATCTATTTCTTTAAAATACCAATCTGTGTGGCTGCAATGTTAGATGGCAGAAAGAAAGATTTATATTTATGGCCAATTTTTATTTATCCTCACCTATTTATAAATTGTGCTACAACTTCAATAGCCATGGTTTAAAAGAATAACGTCATTCCTAACCACTGCCTTTGACTATAAAAACAATTTCACCATAACGGATAACACTAAAATACTCCAAGAATAATCAATAAATGAATCCTGGATTACTAGTCTAAAAATGGTGGTTATAAGTGATTACATGAAAGAGTTGATGTTACTTTGAAAATCTTAAAGTCTGTCTATGGATTTTCGTATTTTATATGTAACATTTTTATGAAGTGATTTTGCCCTTACATAATAGCTTTCATCTTCAAAGTGCTTCACAAATATGAACTAGTTACATAAAAAGCTATATTATAGCAAAATCAAAAAAGGGAAAGCTGAGGTTCTCTTAGCCGGGTCACTCTCAACAAAGTTTAATCTTCAACAAAGATTGTGTTTTTAATTTTTTTATTTTTTTATTTTCTTTTTTTTATTATGTTATGTTAGTCACCACACAGTACATCATCAGTTTTTGATGTAGTATTCCATGAGTCAAAGGTTATGTTTTTTAAAACATGCTTAATTATCCATACTGTTAATAAAAATGTCCAAAGGGTAAACAGAGTTTATACTATACCAAAAGTTGTTAGTATTCACAAAAATCTCTTTTTGACTTAATTTGTAGAGTGTGAGGAAATTAGACTTGTGTTATGATAAATTTACTTTGTCCCCTTTTTCCATTTCATGAAATCTCTTAGATATCAATAGGAAGGGATTTTTTTTTAAGATTTTATTTATTTGTTTATTTGACAGACAGAGATCACAAGTAGGCAGAGAGGCAGGCAGAGAGAGGAGGAAGCAGGCTCCCTGCCAAGCAGAGAGCCTGATGTGGGGCTTGTTCCCAGGACCCTGGGATCATGACCTGAGCTGAAGGCAGAGGCTTTAACCCATTGAGCCACCCAGGCATTTCAATAGGAAGCGATATTGAACAAAGTTTTACTATAATAAAATTGAAAAGCATTAAACATGCATCATGGGGATTAGTTAAATAGTTATGGTATGTCTATATGATATAATACTATCCAATATAACATAGCCATTAAAAATTATGTTTTTGAAGAATATTTTATTTTTTATGTAGAAACTGTTTTTTTAAGATTTTATTTATTTGGCATCTGGGCAATTCAGTCAGTTAAGCATCTGTCTTTGGCTCAGGTCATGATATCAGGGTCCTAAGATCGAGTCCCACATTGGGCTCTCTGCTCAGCAGGGAGTCTGCTTCTCCCTCTCCCTCTGCCCACTGCTCCCCCAGTTGTGCACACTGTTTTGCTCTCACTCTCTAATAAATAATCAGTGGAGGGACAGAGGGAGACACTTAATCAACTGAGCCACCCACGTGCCTCTTGAAGAATATTTTAAAACATGGGAAATTTTGCACAATATGGTGTTTGTTTTTTAAAAAATCACAAGATTATCTATATTCCATCATCCAATTTTATAAAAGAAATAATTATCTTTAAGGATATAAGCAAAGTGGATGAAAAAATGAGTGGTGGGAGTATTACGATTATACTTTCTTTTTTGAGCTTTATTATTTAAATTTTTGACAAAATATACTTTTTTCCCAAATCATGGGACATAAATGTTATTTACAGGAAAACAAAATCATAATCCTTGCTTCAAGAACTCACACTCTCCTGCAGACATAAAAAAAAAAAAGCAGTTGGTGTGATCATCTCTTTCAGACTAGAGAACTCAGAGTATATGGGAGTACCCCAAGGTAGAAGTTCAGAATAGAAGGAAGAGAACCTTGAAGTAGGTCTTCCAAAGTAAGCAGGTATTCAGTAATAACAAAGAGAGCAATCTAAACAGAGCATATGCAAAGGCACAGAACCACAAGACATATGGAAACAAAAAGAAAAATGATGAGCTTCGGTGGGGCAAAGAAGATGGCCAGGAATCATAGAAGATGGTGATGAAGATGGCACATGCCAGCTCACAGACCTTGAGTACTGTGGAAAAGGATCCAACTTTAATCTTTATACATGATGAGTAGAGCCTGCTGGGGAGGGGGTCATGGAGAGGTATTAGATTAAGAAAGCAATAAGAAGGGATGAGTTATTTAGATCACCAGCTACAGCAAGTAAAAGATTGAAGAAAGGCAAGAGTAGAGCCAGGGATACCACTTGGGTAATTATGATAGGTTTATCTATGGAAGGAATCAAAAAGAAAAGAAGGAGTTCCAGAGATAGTTAAGAAATAGAACAGACATAGCTGAGGGGACGGTTATATTTGGGTGAATGGGAAAAGGTGACTATGATAATTCCCCAGTTTCTACATGGAATAATTGGTGGACAGTGGTACCATCACCTAAATAAAGTAGATCTGGGCCAAAAAAATCAGTGAATTTGATTTTGGACATGTAGAATTAAAGATGACTCTGGATATCCAGATAAGAACAAACAGAAGGCTGACCGCACTTCAATAAAAAAAAAAAAAAAAAAAAAAAAAAAAAATATATATATATATATATATATATATATATATATATATCTCAATTTAAAAAGAAAAAAAAAAAACCAGGGGTATCTGTGTGAGTCAGGTAAGCCCCCAACTCTTGGTTTCTGCTCAGGTCATGATCTCAGAGTCACGAAATCAAGCCCTGCGTAGGGCTCCATGTTCAACATGGAATCTGCTTGAGACCCTCCCTTCTCTCCCTCTTTCTCTACATCTGCCCCTTTCCTTCCTGTACTTGTGCTCTCGCTCTCTCTCTCTCTCTCTCTCTCTAAACAATCACATACATACATACAATCTTTTTTTAAAAAGAGTAGACTGCATCAAAGAGTATGCAAGTCATACATGAAGGACCAAGAATGACACTTGACAGTGCTGAGCAAATAACTCTATGCTTATAAAATTAGGAACAAATGGAACTACCCTAGAAGACTGGGCAAGGTGGGGAGCCTGAAAATTGGGGAAACACCAACATTAGGGACAGGCATGAAAGCCAGCCAACACACCCAAGATGACACAGATGGAAAGATCAGGTCATAGAAGTTAATGAGAAGAGATTTTCAACAATGGAATGATCAAAATTGTGAAAGGCTATGGAGGTCAAATAAGAAAAGGCCAAAATGCATCTTTTCAGTTTGATAATAAAAATCCCCAATTAACCACTACTGGAGCAGTTTCAGTGGGTGGTATGGACAGAAATTTCCAACAGATTGAGGAATAATTTAAATTTAAGGAGAGAGTAAATGGAGCAACTCCTTCCACAAACTTCACTATAAACTGAAGAAGAAAGAGAATACCAAACTCAGTGATCAACAGGACTAGGAAAGGACACTGATGGCTTATTAATGGGTGACTAACTATAATCACAGTAATGATTACCAGGGAAGTGAAGTCACCTTTTTTTAACTAATAAAAATATAATCATGGAGCCACAAAACAAAGATATGAAAACACATGTTCAAATGTTTGTTCTTAAAATGTCAATGCTATTCAGCCAAAATTCACACTTCTAAGATCTCTGTCAGTGTGATAATATCCTGAGATCCCATTTCCAAAGTCTTAAATTTTTATGTTACTCAGGTAATTGAAAAAGTTGGCTAATATAATGAGTACAATTGATAGCTATAAATAATTTGGAACCTGGAATGAGTTACTTTTTGGCTAAATTATCTACTGAATGGCCAAGATGTTTTAAATTAACTGAGTAAATCTTTCAACATTAAACAGACTTGAGGTGATTAGATAAAAATCCATTAGTGTAGCATAAACTACTTGAACATGTTTGAATAGAAATTTAAGAAATTTTATTTTTGTTGTGGTTCTCCTTGGGCTATTTAATTTAGTACTAAGTACTTAAGCCCATACTGGAGTGAAAAGTTTGTACCATTCTTTCCTTTGATTCACCTAGAAATATCAAATTCATTCTGTGTGTAAGATCCAATAAAAGACTCATTATTTCTCATCCAATAATTCTACTCTCAGAACTTATTGGATGATATGATAGAAGAAAAAGGCTATAGGCACAGACGTGTTCATTAGAATAGTATCTAGGAAAGCTAAAATATGAAACAACCTAAAAATTTAACAATGGGAAGAAAACTGTATAAATTATGGACATCTGGTTACTGAAATAATATGTAGTCATTAATTGTGTAAAACAAAGCTGAATAAAATTATTTGTTCACTTTTATGATAATCCTATTAGAAATTATGTGTGCAAATCAAAAATTCTGAGTTTTTTAAGATTTCTTTCTTTATTTGAGAGAGAGAGCATGGGGTGGGAGGGCAGAGGAACGGGGAGAAAAAGACTCCCAAGCAGACTCTATACTGAGTGGGGAGCCAAACACAGGGCTCAATCTCACAACCCTGAGATCATGACCTGAGCCAAAATCAAGAGTTGGACACAACCAACTGAGCCAAACCAAAAATTCTTAAAGGTAATACACAAGCTCAAAAAAAAAGAAAAGAAAACCCCACACTGTAAGGATAAGAAAGATTTTTACGTTTTCAAATTTTCCTTGTATGTTCTTTGTATGTTCTTTTAGCTTCTGCTAAAAGGCAGAGAGAGGGGAGGGGAGAGAGAGAGGAAGAAAAGAGGGAAAGGAAAAAGGGGGGAAAGGATATCAAAACTAGAGGCAAGAGAAGAGTCCTAAGTTAGAAAAAAAAAGAACTTGAAAATGTATCTTGACATGTTTGTGTATTATTTGCAGACTGTGACTCATATGTAGACTCTGAAGCCCTACCTTGACTGATAGAATCTTAAATGGAGTTATCCATTTGCAAGTATGACTCATTTAATGATACTGGCAGATATTCTGTTATTTCTATAGTCAGTGTCTCTAAATATTAAAAAAGTACATATTTTTACCAATTTTACTGAAAACAAAGAAATAAAGATGGCAGATGCTTCCAGCATAAGTAGGAAGTTAATGAAGTCCTAAAGTTACCAAGTCTCTCTGCATTTTTAGTTGAAGACAATTTTCAATAAACTTAATTTTATGTTTCTAGTATTTTCAGTAAAATTTTGAATATGCTCAAAGAGCAACACTAAGGTAGATTTGGCTCAGCCAGCTGCTAACAAGCCTTGTTCAATTTTAAGTGATTGAGATTAACAAAGGCCATTTCCCAACATTTCCATGAGCACTGAGCTTCTTACCACCTATAACAATACTTCTTCCAACAACTATTTAGTTGGCTTGCTATTCCAATGGCCTCTCGTAGATAGAGGAGCAGCTCTACAGTCAGAAGGGTTTGAATCAGAGCTCCAACATTATTAGCTTGGAGATCCTCCGTGAGTTCCAGGAATGTTTTGTGCTACTGATTCTTAATTTGCAAAGTGAGGATGATTGCAGCATTTATCTCATGAGGTCTTCTGAATATTGAGATTAATGTATGTAGAGTACTTAGGGATATGCCTGGAACATAATAAGCACACAGATAATGTTAATGGCTATAATTATTAGATGTTGCAAGGATACACCGAAGCATGAGAGGTCTACCCTTAAAGGAGCCTCCATTTATTACTGTTAACAATGGTGATAGGAATAAAGGCAAGGGTGATATTAGTACATCTTTGTATGCATGTCATCATTTCCATGCATTATTTTGATTTCATCACAATACTCTAAGACTGGTCTTGGGCCCATGAGATGGTTCAAGGAACTGAGATCCAGGAGAACAATGCAATTGCCAGGATTGCCCACAAATAAGCATGTTCATTAAGAGCTGAGGTAGGTTTCATTCAAAATCTGCAGATTAGAGGAGGAGGTATCAACAAGTGTCAACCCTCCCAATATGCCGGCGAAGGACAAAACTAGTTGAGGGTTTATGGCCTGCCTTTTGTTGACAAAGCAATTTAGATGGACTTGCAGTTTTAAAATGCTATAGTTAAACGTGAGGAATCATTAATCAGAACAGGAACTGTAAATAACTCATTTATTTATTTTTTAGAGGGAGTAAAAGTAGGGTTTGGGGGACAGAGGGAGAAAGAAAGAGAATCTTAAGCAGACTTCACACCAAGTACAGACCCAATATAGGGCTCAATCTCATGTCCCTCAGATCAGGACCTGAGCTGAAATCAAGAGTCGGATGATTAACTGGCTGAACTACTCACATGTCCCTAAGTGGCTTATTTTTATTTTTAATGACTGAAAGAGAGAGCTAAAAAAAAAAAAAAAAAAAAAAAAAACAGCACTATAAAAACTGTATTTTAGACGCAACATCTTAAAAGTTCATGGAATATGATTATTCCTCAGACAAGCCCACATTTCCAGCTTTAAAATGAGATCAGAGTCACAAGTCAGGAACTTAACCCTTTTTTTTCACCCAAACACAAATTAAGAGAAGATCACTGCTTGAAAACAACGATGCTTGAGAAAAGAAGGTTGAATTTTAGCAGTTTATATGATAAGTTCTGGCTCCTTTTACATGTGACTTTACACAACTCAGATGTATTTTTATCAGTTTGTGGTACTATCTAGAAACATGGGTTTATTGTGGGCAAATGTAAAAAAGAAAATGAAAAAAATCACCCTACATTCTACAACTTTAAAATAAATACTCTTGGTGGTGTAATAATGTCTTGTGTATGCATGACACACATATATGCCCATCCATTTATTCACATTTTATTTCTGACTTCTTGCAGCTGATATTATAATTTTTTTTGCTTGTTTTTGTTTTTGTTTTATAAATTTTTTTAATGTCATGCTGAAACTTCTCCCTCTCTTCATTGGGAGACACATGCGCAGTTTATATCATGAGCATTTCCTGTGCTCTTAAACATTATTTGGGACAGTATCTTTAGCAACTTTTTATTGGGTATCTCACCCTTTTAAAACAATGTATACATTCAAGAACTGTCGCTCTTTCAAACCTCTCTGACATAATATGGAGATCTAAGTGTAACGACCCTCTAATAACTCACTAACACATGCAAAGTTGCTAATGCAATTTAGGATATCAGAGTAAAGCTTCTATTAATGGGTAGTCCTTATATTTGCATTTTAATAGACCTGTTTTGAGGACTCCAAGTCTTTGGGCTATAATAGTTTTCCTTAGCTTTAAAATATTCCTTGCCTAAAAAAGTAAAGGTAAAAGCAAAATATTATTTGGAAGATCACATGTCCATATCTATTGTGATTGGAAGGCTTTTACAGGCAGGAACTAATTCTCAATCCATCTCAATAAATTCTCCAATACTTTAAAAAATTAATGGCATCAGACTGTTATTACTTCATGAAAAAAAATTTTCTGGGAAGATATTGTCTGTGATGTTAGATTTTGAAACCAATTTATAGTCCATACACGACAATGATCTAAAATTTGAGCTTGACTTGGCCTTAACTTACAGACAAGCAATGTATTACATATGTGAACACTCGGTTCACATACCTCTCTGACTTCTCACTCAAACCAAGTTGGGCCATCTTCATCAAGAAATCTTTTTCCCCACTGGGGGTAAATATACATCTAAATCCACAAAAATTCTATTAGCACCAGCTACATTGTAATACAGTGATAAACACTTTCTTTCTAATTTGCTGGCTCCCCAGCGAAGAAAGACTTTGTCGGTTCTGGCTGGCAATTGAGCTGTATGTAGTAGATATGCTGATTTTAAAAAAGAAAGAACGAACTACAATAATGGTGTGGTCTCCTGAGAATACATTTATTTCTGCAGTATAAAACAAAATTAAATTCTTCAATCTCAAAAACTATTAAAAGGTTGTATTTAAAATGCATGAAGCATTAAAAAGACATCAAAATTAAAATAATCTCATAAATCTCTTCATTTAAAAGACTTATTAGAATACAGATCGAGGCAGAAAACAGCTGCCCGGCACTCCAGAGCAGTAAATTATGACTATTTTAACTTTTTTCATTTTCATCATTGAAAATTCTTTTCCAGAATAATTGTATTGCTATAGCAAGACCAACTGTCCCATGTATTTAACATGTGAATAGTGAATTACTGTCGATGGACTCTGAAGTAGGTATACCGTATATTCTTTTAAAGGTCAGCAGACCACGGGGTTGTATCCTGACAAAGGCTACAAAAGATACAAGCAAACATTAGTTTTTAATGTAAAACTGGTTAAATTAATTATCATTTCAATTTAGTTTGCCAAAGTACTAGGGATGCTCTAGGAAAACCTGATGAGTATACGGATTTTACTGCCATCCCCTTCTTCTCCAGATCTGCCAACTAAAATCCAAGAAAAAGTTAGCACAGGAAGGACAGTTAGATGTGTCCAATCGCCATCAATCATTAAAACTGGACTCTCTTTTATAAATGACTGACAACGAGGCAAAGATTTCTTTTTTTAAATAAAGATCCTCACTCCATAGATTATCATGTGTCAGTCTTGATTGTACTAAAGCATTCCTTGGAGTACCATTAAATTACCATGTTGATTATACCTCAATGCAGTTGAATCCTAAAAGGAGGAAAAGAAAAACCAGGTGACTAACCATGAGGCCTCAGGCCACTTGCCTCCCATCATACTCGTCACAAATCCACAGGAACTGAGCAGGGCTAGTTTTCATAGAAAGTAGCCAGATATGCTTTGAAAGTCTTTATAAGAAGATAAAAAGTATGCTCCCATAAGTCTGATTCCCAATTTTTATCACCTCCCCTTCCACTGACGCACTACATCATCCCCACTTAGCAGAGATAAGATTAGTAAACAGTGGGCTTTATTAGAACACTATTAATTCGATTTAATTGATGGTGTAGTGGTACCAGGTCTTTTCCTGCTTTCTTTTTCTGGAAGACAACCTTGGTAGTGGAATCAAACTTTTTACCAGAAACAGCACCTATCTTTGTAATTCTGCACACCTTCCCGTTGCTTCAGCCCAAGCAGGCTGAGCAAAGCTCCTTATCTAAGACTCTGAAAAGGATAACAGGACTGCTCAAGAATAAAAAACTGCAAGTATTTTATTTATCTCTCTTTCTTTCTGCTTAGATTACCATTATCTTTGGTCACTGAATTTTGTCTTTTGGGCTTCAAATGAAGAGCGAAGTCAACCTGAAGTTACAGCTCTAAACCCAGTGGATTACTGCTCTGTCAGCACACACATACACACACACACACATACACACATGAACACCTTCTGCTGGCCTTTTTTTGGCTTTACCCTAGGGTTAACTTCCTTATGAATGGTTTTTGGATGATTCTATGACCTTCTCTGCAAAATATTTATGCTGAAGAACGATGCAGTTTTCACAAACGCCTCAGTAACTTACACGGAAGCTGGAATGTAAGCCAAGTCAATGAGCTGTCTAAAATCAGCCTAGGTTTCTGCAGAATGGGGGGAAATTGCATAAAATCATTGCAACATGAACTGTAAGTCCATCCATTCATCCTTTCTGACGGTCGCATGTAAGGCACTGAAGAAGTGATGGAGATGGATTGAGAACCAGTCCCTGCTAGTAAAAGACTTCCAATCAAAATAGATATGGGCAGGGCACCTGGGTAGCTCTGCCATTAAGCATCTGCCTTCAGCTCAGGTCATGATCCCAGGGTCCTGGGATCCAGGCCCACCTTGGGCTCCCTGCTCAGAAAGAAGCCTGCTTTCCCTCTCCCACTCCCCCTGCTCATGTTCCTGCTCTCACTGTCCCTCTCTCACTGTTAAACAAATAAAATCTTTAAGAAAAAAAAGTTATAAAGAAAATAGGAAAATAAAAACACAAAAAAGACATGGGCATATGAATATCTAACCATGACAAGATTAGAATAACAAAAATACTAAATCATAATTCAAGCAATGTTCTATGAGCATGCACAGTTAATTCTGACTACAGAAACCAGGGAAAGCTTTAAGGAGGAAGAAGGAAAGGAGTTCCAATATTAGTGAGTAGGGAAAGAGCACCTGGGATTAAGGTAAAGTATGCACACAGAGAAGTGAAGTACTTGGAACAGAAAGTTGCTGTCCTCTCACGGGACTACCACATTCATAATTATCATAGTACTCATGTTTGCTTACTGTCCTTTTTTAACTGCCTCCATGTTTGCTGAAATAAATTTAAAAGGAAATTTTGTATCATTACTATAAGTGGAAATTCAGTCTCTCTTACCCCAAATATAAAAGTAAATAAATGAAGACAAAACAGAGAAATTCTAGCTGACTACTGTTGTCTAACCTGCCCTCTCTTCGTCACAAAGGGAAGCGAATTTAGCAAAATGTTGACGATGTCCCCATATCAAATGAAGACTTTCTCCTTAGTGTTCTCTGAAGGGTTCAGAGAGAATTCTAAACTATACAAATTGCTCATGGGGTATTTCAAGGTTATTCAATGTCATGTTAGTATATCACCTAGAATCATTTTGAATCATCTTCCTACACTCTGGCAAACACTGGAAGAGATCAAAGACCCTCGGGAGCCGCCTGAGAGAAGCAAGTAATGAGAGATAGGGCAGAAAGCAGATTTGAGACTCATATGGATCCTGAAGTTCATGCCAAGTGTTTGACCTTTCTATGAGGTGCTGGGAAACATTACAGGTAGATAGTTCCTTAAGCAGAAGACTCTGGTTGTGGTACAAAGGATAACTGAGCAGAAAAGAGATAGAAAGCTGAGATATTATGTCATTTGAGAGCCAGGGGTCTTAATTAGAGATGGGATGGAAAATAGGTAATGTTGTTCCCCACTGGTACCCCACCCTAAAACATGCTGTGATTATCTGTGGGTTTCTCCATGCTACTTGGTCCCTTATATGAACCAAATCATTATTACCTCATTTCACCAAATCCAGGAAACCATCATGTGTGAGATGCACCATTGTATTTTATAGGCCACAAAAAAAGAAAAATATTGCTAGTTAGATGATGATACACCATCACTTGTAAGAAACATCCAATTTCAGAAATGTTAAAATGTGGGCAATGCAGGGGGGAGGTGGAGTGCTTGTCTTAGAATCAATGAGACACATTACTAATCACTATTGCTTAAAAGCAAATAATATAAAACTTGGAAGTTAATTGGTTTTTCAGAACACAGTGAAGAACAAATCTGGTAAAAAGTCCTGCTGGATGTACTAGAACAGTAAATTGTCATCCTTTTGAGACGAAACAATATAGAACAGTGATTCTGAGCAGAGCCAGGAATACCCTGGGTTCAAATCCTCCTTCAATCTCTTACTAGATATGACATCTTAGATGCGTAACAAACTCTGAAAGTTTCAGTTGGTTCATCCACAAAATGTTCTTTGTATTTTTCAATATTTAAACACAAACCCCCACTGAAGAACTTAAAATAAGAACACTAAGCATTCTCCTGCCCAGATATTTCAGAAATGACTTTGGTTGAATGTTAATTATCATTTTTTGTAATATAGGTAGTATTTTCCCTCCTTTCTTTATTTTCTAAAGATTTCATTTATTTATTTGACAGAGACAAAGCGAGAGAGGGAACACAAGCAGAGGGAGTGGGAGAGGGAGAAGCAGGCTTCCTGCCAAGCAGGAAGCCAGCTGCAGAGTTTGATTCCAGGACCCTGGGATCATGCCCTGAGCCAAAGGCAGACGCTTAACAACTGAGCCATCCAGACGCACATTTTTCCCCCTTTTTTAACTCATTAGACCCAAGAACCATGGTGCCAACTGGTTTTAGATGATCACTGCATGCTTTACTGATGCCTACTAAAATAGGTTAATACATGAAGACTGGTCAGCCATAGACTTGGATCCCTTTATAGGTAGATTGGTTTGGGTTGCTCAACTTATAACCCCAGACTCCAGTTCCTTATGTTTTTTTATTCCATACCTCCTCCTGGACACTAATAAGTCTACAAATGTGTATTGTCCTGAAGATAATGGAATGGTCTACCCCAATACAATTCCTGGGAGTAAGAAACTGTTCCTACTATCAATGGAACAGCATCTCTTTCATGTGTAGGTTAGTCTAACAGGTGCTTTCAAACTGAAACACAACCTGTGTCTCATACCAAGCCTGGATGTTAGGACTGGACAGGCGTTGCTGCAACTCATGGAAGAAGAAATTGAATTCTGAGGGGTCACCTTAGGACTTGCCCAAGGTCATACCACTGTATGTAATGCAGCCTGGAAGGAAGCCCAAATATGGATCTAAATATGGTGCTCATCCCACCCACTCCATGCTTCCATGCCATAAAAACATTGAAAAGAAAAAAAAATCAAATATAATATTCTGCTCTTCATCCACATTTTCCGGTCATGACTTGTTCTTCATCAGTTCACCAAGTTTTCACATTAGCCCTCAATCTCTCTGCCACCTCTTTTCAGTTTCCTGAGATGCAACAAGTTTCCAGGAGACTCAGCATGCATGGCACTTCTGGGGCTGAGGGGGGAGTAGACACTGACACCCTTGTCCTTAAGGGTGCAGAAGAGTGATGTTCTTGGTTATAGCCACAAGGGGGTCGGTGACTCAGTGCACAGAGGTGCCTAGAATTTCTGGGGGTACTGCAAGACGGGTTTCTCCAGGCGTCAAACCCTCAGGGCAGGGGCAGAGTGATGGTGAAGATTCAGACGCAGCTAAGCATGGAGAATGTGGTACCTTAATATAAGAGCTTGAAACGTGAGTTCTAGATTTGCTTCCACAGCTAACAAGCTGGGGGATGTTGGGCAAGTTGCTTCCCCTATTACATAAAGGGTCTAGTAATCTGTAAGACTAGGCCCCACTGTAAGACTTGTTGATTCATGCCCTTTATAGTCTAGTGCTAGAGAGCTGTGCTAGCGTTTTTACTGTGGGTGGAGTGCCTGAGCAGATTAAACGAGACAGTGTCTACAAAATACTCAACAGAGAGCCAAGATGTCTGGGGAGCGCCCTCTGTTGGATAGGTGGTATCATTACGACTTTCTCTACCTCGAAATCAGAAGAGAATTCAATACCTTAGTATGAGTCTCTTTTTTTTTTTTCTTCTGAGACATGACAAAGCAGAACTCACGAAGCCCTGGAAATCACATTGGAGGTCAAAGAGCACTGCACTGATCCCCACAGTTCAAGCTTCAAACACACTGTATGTAACTCTCTCCAGGGCACCCCTTTCCCAACACCCTTTCTGGTTCTTCTGATTCTTTCATATAAAGATACTCTACAGTCTGCTTCTCCCTCCAAATAAATAAATTAAATAGTTTAAAATAAATAAATAACAAATAATCTTTTTTTTAACAAATAATCTTTTTTTTAAAGGACCAATTTCTATTTTGCTTACGCTACTATATTTTGTACTTTTACTTACAGTCAATACTAATCCCAAATAATATATGTGTTAATACTGAATGCACTGTAAAATGTTTTATTGAAAAAAGGAAGATACAGAACAGTGTAAAATATGCTACCATTGCACAGAGAGGGAAAATAAGACACAATCTATGTGATAGCTGGATCCCTAATAAACCAGGTCTTTCATTATCCATACCCTTTGATTATCCATACCATTATCCATACCCTCATATAGTCCCTTCCCACATTGAATCTAAGTTTGCCATATGATTCACTTAAACCAGTAGAATGTAGAGAGAGTAATACTGTGCTATAATGTAGAGAGAAAGTAACACTATGCTAGTTCCTAGCCTAACTACTAATAGGGTTTGTGTGTCAATTATACTACAACTAAATAGGGAGTGGGGGGAGGGTGCTGAGATGCTTTTACAAAAAAATAAATAATAAATAAATGCAAAAATAAGTAAATAAATCCAACTATAGGGAAACATTTATATTATGGTCTTTCTTTATTAACATATATTATACAGCACAATGATATGAAAATGCTTATATAGAAAGAAAATAACATAAAAATTATACTCATAAGGAATACAATATATACCTTGCAAAAATGCATTAAAAAAAAGACTTGAAGAATCACTTAAATGTGTTAGGACTGCTTTCCTCTTAGTGATAGAATAATATTTATTATTTTCAAATAACTTACAAAGAGCATGTTTTACTTTTAATTTCAATAATTCTATATTTATTTCTAGATGTTCTACTTTGGCCTTTTCTGAATTCTCTCTTGACAGACTTTTTGACAGACTTTTGATAACACATATTACTTGAGATTAGTTGATTCATTTGCTCATGTTTTTGTTCTATTATTTCACTGAACACTTTTAGCTTGTCGTATTTCTGTATCCTCTTCTGTATCATCGTAACTCCAATGTATGAAGTATTTGAGGGTCTTAGTCTGCTATTTGTTATTTCCCTTTACTCTTAAATGCATAACATCTAAATTCTTTGTGTGTCTGCAATTCTGGATTGTGAGATCCCATGAGATTTATCTGAAACTGTGGAGTGCCACAGGGCTTGGGATAAAGGAGAATTTCTCCAGAGAGTATTTACATCTCCATCTTCTAAGCATTCTAAGTAGCATCAATCCAGACCTCTAAAGTGAGTATCTCACCTAGATCACCCAGACAGCATATATTCAACCTCAAAGCTAAATGTGGGCAGGGCTGTTGTTAAATTTGTGAGAAAGAGAGACATTTTTTGCAGTAAGAGTAGAGGCTTAAGATACATCTCTTGGCCAACAGGGGAATTTTTTTCTAACTCACTTTTCCATAAAGGATACAGCCTCTTACAGGCTCTAGCTTCAGATTAGGGTCTCAGTTTCAACTTTCCACATTGCAAGGCCCAAATCCTTGCTTCTGATCCTTACCACAGTAATCAAAATTTCAGAATCTAAGTTTCCACTCTCAGCAAACACCCTCAGGGCAGAACGTCAGCTTATGCTTCATATCCACTTTCCATCACCTTATTTATTTTTAGACCCTGGAAACCATACGTGCTTTTTTGCAGATATCATAAAAATGTTAGTTATGCTTTATCCAGCATCCTTATGTTATTTCAGCAGGACAATTTATGAAAGTATCTGGTCTGCCGCCCGTATAGCCAGAATTAGAAGTTTGGGTTGATATTACTGTTATAATAAGAAAAAATATCTAAGTACAAAAGAATTTATCCCTACAAAATGGGGAGAGTGGCACCTATTGAATATACTAAAAATTTTCTGACACATTGCTTTTTCCATCACTAAAAATTATGCAACACTGAGAGGCAGTTCTAGGAAAATCTCCACCTTTCACTGAGACTGAAATTAACTATTAATTCATTACTGAAGTGAAAGGGCATTCTATAAAAGACAAGAACTCCCTATGGTGAGTGCTGTGAAATATGTAAGCCTGATGATTCACAGACCTGTACCCCTGGGGCAAATAATACACTGTATGTTAAATACATACATAAATAAATAAATTTTTAAAAAAGAAAGAAGAGGGTTCATGAAAGGGAAAAAAAAAAAGCTTTCTTTGCACTGTACTTGGAACTTATTTGTAAATTTTTGATTATTAACAAAAACAACTATTGAAAAAAAAATGAAAAACAAGAACTTCTATAGGTGAGCAGAGAAAGTAGGGTGTGGGAAACTATCAAGGTGCCAGAACATAGTAGGTACTCATTAAATATTTACATCAACAAAGTTGAAATACCCATGTCTATTAGGCAATATTTTGGAAATGAGCATAGAGTTTTGTCAATATTTTTATATTCTATTTATTACTTCCTATTATTCTAATCATATGGGCATTTACACCAAAGGAATCTCTTCAAATATTCTACAGAGCAATTCTTAAATAGTCAAAGAACTGAGATACATTTCTCTTCCCTTCCCTCAATTGTAACTATTGCTAATGATGATATTTACACAACATTTCCTTCAATTCATAGGTGACTAATTTGCAGAAATCTTCATTTTGTGTTCCAATGTGAAGATTAAATGAGATGGTTCAGGCAAAACACATAGGACTTAGCACATAGTAAGCACATAGTAAGAGTTTCTTATGATGATGGCAGGGAAGATGATAAGAATGATGATGATTTTGATGGTGATGATTTTTAAAAGCATCTATGCAAAATGTGAGGTATGTATGCCAAGTGACTGAAAATGAAAATCAATGCAGGACAAATAGAGTATTCTCTGTTTTAAACTTAAAACTCCAGAGGGGCATGATTCAGGGTTGTTTATTTGTATCTGGAACATCTGAAAATACACCAGGTCTAAGTAGGTACTTAATAAATATTTTATACTTACAGCAAATATTAGTACTGCCACAAGGGTATCAGGTGCATTAAATTTCAACCTTCCAGCATGAGGTCAAGATGGATAGGTGTACCCATGAGTCTGAGATCTCATGAGTCTGAGATACCCCACCAACCCTGGTGTTTTAAAGCCCTATTGCTTACAGCTCCAGAAAGAAAGATCCACTCATCAGGGCTGAGAATGGTGGTTCTTATTTATTGAACATATACTGTTACCAAAGGCTGATGAAGGGGAAATTGGGGAGTTACTAATCAATAGGAATAAAGTTTCAGTCAAGTAAGATGAATAAGCTGTAGAGATGTACTGTACAGCAATGTACCCACTGTCAACAATGTGTTCTACACTTAAAAGCCTATTTAAAAGGTAAATCTTGTGTTAAGTGTTCTTACCTCAGTAAAATAACAAATAAATAAACATTTTTAAAAGTGTATACTTTTTTGTGACTAAAACAGGTGTAAAAATTCAAATGATGAAAGCATTAGGAAAAGGATAAGTAAATATAGTTGACATCCAAAAGAGTGATAGACTTGTGACTTAAATGATAGGAAGAGATCATAAAGAAGGAAGTAAATACTTTATTAATAAAGTTAAAAATTTACTTGTAAAAAACATGTTTACCAAGCACATATAATATGCTAATCATGATGTTTAGTATCCTACCCTATTAGGGAAGGAGACAGAAGAGTGGTGAGATCGCAGATCCCTGGAATCCATCTGCCTAGGTCTGAATCCCAGCTTTGTCATTTACTTTGAGCAAACTAGTTAATCTCTCTATGCCTCAATCTCTACAAATAGGCATAACAATATTAACCAACGCACAGAGCTGATGTGGGGATAGAAGAATTGGTGTATGCAAAGTGCCTAAAACATAGTCAAGAAGCAGAGCTCCAGATGTTTAGGTGGCTCAGTTGGTTAAGCAGCTACCTTCAGCTCAGGTCATGATCCCAGGATTCTGGGATCAAGTCCCACATCGGGCTCCTTGCTCAGTGGGGAGCCTGCTTCTCTCTCCACTTCTGCCTGCCACTCTGCCTGCTTGTGCTCTTTCTCTCTGACAAATAAATAAAATCTTAAAGAAGAAGAAGCAGAGCTGGGACTTGAATCCAAGCAGTTGGACTTCAGATACTTGCCACAGAGCAGAAGCTTGTCATACAGCAATTTCTCCATGCCAACTCTGAAGCCTGTTCCAACTCTGAGTGGTCTCACCCCATTTAGGCATGGACAGTACTGCCAACTAGAGCTCTATTTAGCTGAAAGGGAACCAGAATACACTAAGGGGAGACATGTCCTCCTGGCTTGCCCCACTGCATGACCTGCCTGCACCCAGCAACCATTCAAAATGGAGGCTGTGGACAAATAGACAGGAAGTGAAGACAGAGGAGCCACAGCCTCTCAGACTCAGCAACTGCTATTGTGTTCTGTCTCCCCAGCCAAAGGAAGGGAAACTGTTGCAAAGGAGGAGATGTCCTCCCCAACATTCAGGCTGTGTGACAGCCCAACCAACAACAGCAGCCACCATTTACAAACACTTTGCAATGTGCCAGGTATTGTGTGGGGCTGTATAGGCACGTTGTTCTCTGATCCCTGGGACAACCCGCTAAGACAGGTGTGTCACTTTGCCCTCTCTTCAGAAGAGGAACTGGAGGATTAGTGAGAACAAGTAAATGGCCCAGGGGCACAGAGTTAAAGAGCAGGACCAGCCTCAGCCCAGACCGGAGTCATAACCCATCTAAGTGTACTCTCTACAATAGACTGACACTGGTGTCTTGCCAAAATTCATATGTTGAAATCTGATGGTAGGTTTTGGCCTTTGGAAGGGGCCAAAGGTGGTAGGGCCTTTGGAAGGTTGTGAGGATGGAGCCCTCATGAATGAGATTATAAAAGAAACCCCAGAGGGCTCCATCACCCCTTCTGCCATATGAGGATGCAGCTGGGAGAGCTGTCTATGGACTAGGAAGCGGGTTCACCCAATTTACTGGCTCTTGGACTTCCCAGTCTCTAGAATCGTAAGAAATAAACATCAGTTGTTTCACCCAGTCTATGATATTCCATTACAGTAACCCACACAGACGGACATTCTCTTCCAGCTGTGTGCACCAGACATAGCAAGTGCAATGCAAGGACTCAGACTGCAGTAACAATGAGCTCCCTTTCCGCAGAGGACTGGGGAAACATAACAATGGATGGATGGATGGATGGGTGTAAATATTCTATTTTTTACAATCATCCTGTAAATTTTAATCTTCCATATATAGGAAAAGAAATTAAGTTCTGAGGGATGGTATCCCTGATTTGACATCACACAGTGGATGAGTTTCAGCTGGGACTTAAAGCCTAGCATCTCCAGTTCCCAGATCATACAATGCCACTTTCTACCTCACAGAGCTATTGTGAAGATCGAAGAGGACAAGGTCTATGAGTGTGTTTTGCAAACGCTGCACTTGGAAAGGTTGGTAACTGATATTTAACAGAGAAGCAAAGCCTAAAGCCAAAACAGCACGAATGAAGTGGAATTTTAATCACCAGGTAGTAATGGGAGTACATGGGGAACAGGGTGGCTGTCGCTAGCTTTGAATTTAAACCATACTGTGTGCTCACAGCCCCTTTCTCAGGAGGCAGGTGGTAAACAGGACCCCCAGATTTGGAAATGCAGAGTTGCAAGATGATGCAAAAGGCACCAAAAACAATCTTATGCCCAATGCAATACCCTCAGCTCTGGTGGAACAAAGAGATGATAGCATAACACCAGGAAGAAGTATACCAACCACTGCATTCATGCAGCCTGCTGCATATACTCATTTCTCAGGTCTCTTATGCCCTGGTGCTGTTTTTAGATTCCTGGGTGAATCGTCTAACCTGTAACTTCCATGGTTAAATCAAATGATTTAATTAAGCTTTCACAGTAAATTAGAACTTAGCAACACCTCCTATCTAGGAGTTTTAACACCACGACCATCTCTTTCTTTCTTATAGGCACCTAATCCTCATTTTCCTAAGAACCTACATTCAGCATAGAAATCTGCCCAACGAAATCAGAAAATCAAAGCCCAAATGCAAAAATCAGAACTAAATAGACTTCTACCTTCACATTCTTCATCCTCCAGAAGGTGGTTTCAAACAGATTAGAAAATAGAATGCAATTAAATAAAATAATAGCCACAAAAGCCTTTTCAAGAACACAAATAGAGTATCAGCCTACAGTATCTAGTAAAGTAAAAATCTCTCACAAGTCTCCAAATCCTGGAGCATCAGGATTGGGAATTCACAGGGGGCAATTTTTTTTTTTTTAAGCTGAAAATTGCCAATTTTTTTTTAAGCTAAAAAAAAAACCACGAGGCAATGAAAAACCTAGATTATTTCTAAAACAGTGCAAGAATGCTGCTCCCAGGACAAAGCACCCACATTGCTATGCTCTCCCAGATTCAGCACAGAGGAACACAAAGCCCTCTGGGCCAAAAGCTGGGACAACACAAAACCCTCCGGGCCCAAGGCTGGTAACTTAAATGAGTGACATGGACATAGAGAGGTGGGAATAGTGACCACTGGCTGCCTCAGTCTGATGGAACAGTCTCACCTTGATGGAATAGGCACCTGGTGTTGACGGATTGCATGATATTTTTTCAAAGAAGCCAGAAGTCCATTCTTCAGGGAGGGGTGGGACTGGGGGGAGTAAATCTTCTGGTTTTTCAATGTTAAATTAAAATTTTGGCCAACAGGCACCTGGGTGGCTCAGTTGGTTAAGCAGCTGACTCTTGGTTTCAGCTCAGGTCACGATCTCAGGATCCTGGGATCAAGCCCCAGGTCAGGGTCTGCGGTCAGCTGGGAGTCTACTTGTTGATTCTCTGTCTCCCTCTGCCCCCTTCCCTGCAATTCTCTCTTTCTCTCTCTCAAATAAATAAATAAATAAATCTTTTAAAAAAAAAAGGTTTGGCCAAACAACGACAACCTGTCAATTTGCAGCTGCAGCCTTTTCCCTCCTGAGTGATGTCATGGTTCCCGCAGTAAGCCCAAACAAGACTCTGAAGACCTGAGCTCTCAATCCTTTGCTTACCAGTTGTGCATACTTTCAAAAGATCACGGAAGTTTCCCTCGCCCTCAGTTTCCTTGTCTGCAAAATGGACCTAGTGATGTCTGCCTTATTGATTTCATGTATATTTTCCATGAATCAAATAAAATAAACTTTTCAAAAACAAGGACCATTCATTTTTTATGTCCCCAGGGGCTCTGCCCATTCAAAATAAAATAAAATATATATAAAAAGTTTGTTGAACTGAAAAGCACTTTCAAAATAGTGAAGCACCCATCAAATGTGCAGTGTCACACTTAATGTTAGCTCTCAGAATGTTTTAAAGTTTCATAGAAAGTTTTCATGTGGCATTTTTCAAAAAAAAAAAAAAAAAGTATTTTCCCTTCCCCCCAAAAAGCTTTTCCAACAAAAGTAATTGACAGTATCTGTTTAGTAACTTAGAGAGAAAGGGAGAGAGAGAAGAGAGAGTGCTTTTATGCAAATTTGATTTCCCTATAATAATCTAGAGCTATTCTGCTAGAAGGAATTATCTCTGCAGGCTGGCAGCTGTGGTAGGCAGAGAATTAAAAATGGCTCTGTATATGGGAAAATCTGTTCTATAATCAGTGCTATTCTTGGAGGGGACATCAATCTGGTCCAGCTCCCATGATGCTCCACTTGTGTCAATGACATACAAGCATGAGGTAGAAGCTCTCATTACATCATGGCCCAGGACTGTGCCCCACTTGAGGCTTTGCACCACTATCCAAAGATGGAGACGGACCCAATGGTGGCTTCCTACTAGCCAGGGGGTCAATTCCCTTGGCTTACGAAAAAGACATGAGAGGTAAAACCAAATCTTTCAACACTGATTTATTCAACTCAGCTCTAATGAACTGCCCATTCTTAGAGTTATTATAAGGCTTCAGCATTGTTTTTCTCTTCCTTCTTTCCTTTATTTATTCATCTTTCTGTCTTCTCTCCCTCCCTTGCACCTTCCTTTTCTTCCTTCCTTCAGTCCTTCCTTTTCCTCCCTGCTGTTCTCATACAGAGCACAAGGTTCAGTTCCTAAGTCACAAGACACCAGACAAGCAAATAATGCTATTCAAGGGCTCTTTGTCCATGGAAAAGATACACGCTACGGGAAAGCGTTTTAAGAAATAAGCAACCAGGACATCTGGGTAGAGTCAGTTATGCATCTGCCTTCAGCTCAGGCGGTGAACAATGGGGTCCTGGAATCGAGTCCTACATGGCACTCCCTGCTCAGCAGGGAACCTGCTTCTCCCTCTGCCTGCTGCTCTCCCTGCTTGTGCACTTGCTTTCTCTCTCACTCCTACTCACGCGCTCTCTCTCTCTCTCTGTCACACACACACACACATACACAAATAAACAAATACTTTTTTTTTGTAAAATTTTTAAAAAAGCAAGAAAGAAGCAACCACCACAGCATGTCACATAAAATGCTACTAGGCTCTTAATGCGGCAACTGCTTGGTCATTAAAAAAGCCCTGGCAGTGGGTGCCTGGGTGGCTCAGTTGGTTAAATGTCTGACTCTTGGTTTCAGCTCAGGTCATCATCTCAGAGTTGTGAGATCAAGGCCTGCATCAGGCTCCACACTCAGTGCAGAGTCTGCTTAAGACTCTCTCCCTCTCCCTCTGCCCCTCCCCACCAAGCACTCCCTTTCTTGCTCTCACTCTCTTTCTCAAATAGATAAACAAGTCTTTAAAAAAAAAAAAAAAAAAAAAAAAAAAACCTGGCCCTGAGTGCCTCATATGTTCAAGTTAACTTGGAGACTGCATGTAGCAGCTAAAGCCATTGCCCCACAAAAAGAAACTAAAGTGCAGGTGAATAAAGTCATGATATGCTTGCAAGTAGATTCTGTTTCCTTTACTAGACCATGAAAACTTCTCAGAAATCTGTGTCCCTGTGTTACATCTGAGGCATCCTCCTTCTTCCCTGAGTCACACACACCAATCATTGCTCTGCTTGGGGAGATGAATATCGGAATACCAAAAAGTTAACTGTGTGGGTGTATGCATGTGTGTCTGTGTCTCTGTCTTTGTAACAAGGTGTGGACTTAACCTGATTTAAGTCACTCAGTGTTCTTTAAAATAACTAAGAGCAAATGCTAGGAATGCCAAGAAACGGCATCTTATACATTAGAACTAATTTCCTCACTCCCTTCAAGCACTATTAATAAATTGGCATTGCCAGTGTGCAATGCCTATGAGCCTAGATCCCCCACCTGGGTACGCACATGAAGGTCAGAGGCTCCAGAATGTTGAGTCCTCTGGGGAGGACAGAGCTGCCTCCACTCATCCTCAGTGTTGCAGAAGGACTTGCATGAGAAGGCAGAAAACAACCTCAAGAAATGGACAGAATACAGAAACTGCTTTAGACCACGTGACACTGTATGTCCAGCACAGAGATGCCTCCAAATAGCCCTACAGAGATGTAAGAAATGCTGCTGTGTCCTTCAGAAATGCTCCCTGGAGAAAGGAAAGTGCTCCTGCTACAAGACAGCGCCCGCCCTCAGTGTTCTGCTAGCTGACCCTCGCCGTTCATTTCTGGTTTCTGTTCTTCCAGGCTTTTCCTTTTCAGCTACAGCAGCCCTAGACACCAGGCACCACCAGGCACATGCCCACCTTTTCACCCAACTGCACTGCCTGTGGAGCTCAAAGTCTCCAAACTCCCGAAGAAAGGCACAGAAGCTGCCTCGTGATCACTTGGGTAGGAAAGCAAGCTGGGGTGACACTGCAGGGTTAAGTTAAAAGACAGCTGCATCCATTTTGCTCATTACTCTTCATGTACAAACTGCAAATTGCATTTGAAAATATTTTCTTTAAAATGAAATTGTCATTTCTCAGCCTCCTGTTTGGGTAAAGCAACTAGCACAAATGTGAAACTGGGAGTCGCCCCCACACCCTTTGGACAGGTGGCAGGCCACAACCTGCTGACCCTGTGACACAGGGGACACTGCAGAAAAGAGAAACGTTATTGTTAAAGAACTCATTCTCCCACATTGAGAAGCTGGGCCTGAATTTGCCTCCGAATTCCGGGTAGTAACTCTGTATTTTAAGAGGAAACAATTTCATATGTGAATCCCATGTTTGGGCCTCCCATTGAACTTGTTCCATTTCTCATGGACACCTAAGTTGGTTTTCCCCAGGAATTCTGAAAATAAAAATTCATCCCTTTTGTAAATGAGAATTAATCAGAAGGCATTCAATGCCTGAATGTCGGGCACAGGGCACATGCGCCTCAGTTCCCTTTTTCTGTAAAATGAGGATAATCATAATTCCTCTCTTATTGGATTTGTTATGAACAATAAATCAGTCACGTCATGTAAGAATCTGATGTGATATCTGGCACGTGGGTAGCACACAGTAAATGAAGACACGGGTCTATAAATATAGACTCATTCCATTTCCCAAGCCTGCAAAAGAGGAATAACTGTTTAGAAGATTTTTCTAAAAAAGCTCAATTGGAGTAAGGTTCTCTGGCTTGAACACCTGAACCCACAAATCAATTTTAACATCACCAAGGGGAGACAAACTGATTTTACGCCTCCTGGTGTGATGCAGTAAGAAGTACACATCACTACCTAGGAGGTGTTTTTACCAAAACTGTGGACTTGAACTTGATCAAGGATCTAAGAGTTTATAAGAGAAAAATAAAAGGGACCAAGGAAGGAACACCAGGGACACAAGCTGCAAAATCCACAACGTTAGGAAATTCAACAGAACAAACAATCTGCTTCTTCAAAAATACATTTTAAGCAAAGAATAAACACAGAGAGGGATATCTTAGATTAAAAGAAAAGTGAAAGTCTAATCCACCCAATGCAATGTGTGGACTGCATCTTGGTCCTGCTTTGAAAAAAAAAAAAAAAAAAAGACCACTGGTTCAAATGAGGCAATTGAACATGGACTGGATATTTGTGATATTAAGGAATTAGTTTTTTAATTTTTTAGCTGCTCCCCCCCACTCTACCCACTGGGAGGTAGAGTGAATCTCCCCTTGATTCTGGGGCAGCTGTCATGACTTCCCTCTCCAGTGGAATGTGATAGAAGGACGGTCATGAGCTCTGAGACTAGGTCATAAGAAGCCTTACAGCTTCTGTCCCTGTGTCTCAGCACTCCTCTTCATGGGACATTCCCTCTTGGAACCCAGCAGCCATGCTAGGAAAAACCAAGCCACAGGCAGAGGAACTGGAGTGTCACCAGCCCCACCGGAGTCCCCAGCTGACAGTCACATGAGTGAGCCACCTTTGGTCTCAGCCCCGTTGTATCTTCAGATGATTGCAGCCCTAGCTGAAACCTGATGACCATCACAATAGAGACCCCAAATGAGAACTGCTCAGCTGAGCCTGGTCAGCCCACAGAACCCTGAGAGATCACAGTAAACTACTGTTTAAAGCCCCTAAGCTTGGAGGTGCTTTGTTAAGCAGAGTTTAAAAAACAAAAAAATCAGAAAATGTTATCTCTTAGAGATATATCCTTAAGTATTTACAGAAGAAATTGTATGATATCTGAGATTTTCAAATTAATCTAATTGAGGTGGGGGGGTAGGGAGTTGAAACAAGCTTGCCCATGTGCTGCTAATTGTTAAAACTGGGAAATTGGATCATAGCGAGTAATTATACTCTTCTCTCTGCTCTTGAATATTTTTGAAATGTTTTCTAATGAAAGCTTTTTTAAGAGCTTTGAATTTACCAAGACAAAGTTTCAAGACTAATAGAATATTAGCTATGAGTGATTCTATAAGGCAGGCATTGCAGATACGATCTAAATATGTAGCACTGATAAGCGCACTGTGACCCATCCAGCCACAGGACATCCATCTCTGAGAAAGCAGCAGATAGTCGAAAGAAGCTGGAGTTGAGAGTAGAATTCAAATCCCAGGTCCAGCTCCTTCTAGCTGGGAACCATGGGCTTGTTTTTCAACAGCTCTGGGTTTCACTGATTCATGTGCAAAGGACTTTTTCCTGATGCACTTGCCCAATTCTTTTTTTTTTTTTAAGATTTTATTTATTTATTTGACAGAGAGAGATCACAAGTAGGCAGAGAGAGAGAGAGGAGGAAGCAGGCTATCCGCTGAGCAGAGAGCCCGATGTGGGACTCAATCCCAGGACCCTGAGATCATGACCCGAGCCGAAGGCAGAGGCTTAACCCACTGAGCCACCCAGGTGCCCCACTTGCCCCATTCTTAAACAATTAAAGGGGCAACATAGACTATACAGTGCTATAAAGGTATAGATATTATTGTTGCCAGTTGTAACAGAAAAGAAACCATTTACTCTCAAGGGCCCTGACAGTATTCTTCAGGGTAGATCATCTGCCTTCCAGTGTAAATAACATTAAATCGCTGTTCTTTTATCACATCACATTCAAGAGCTAGGCAGAGCTTTCTTTATGCTGGAGGATGATTTGGGGATGGCCTGGTTAAAATATAAGCCATGCAGGATATGCACGACTCACTTTTGGGGTGAGGCGCGTCTTGAAGAGAGGGCACTCATTACCAGGGCATGAAAAGCAGGGGACTCGGTTGGGATAAGAAAACCATGTGTGCTGCAAAGGAGAGAATAGCCAAACTGCTTCCTGCCGTGGGCAACTCCCAAGTTAGCTCTTGCAGAGTGAGCAACTCAGAGAAGCATCTATTTTAGGATAGTTGATTTTCCTCCCAAACAACACCAAAGAGACTAACAACTCATTAACTTCACTAATAAATTAAATTAATCCACTAATATGTGTGCTTCTATATCGAGAACTAGAATTCTGTGTACATCTCTCTTTATAGAGTGAGTACAGAGCAAACCAAGTATCTGTAACAGAAACGGATTCCTCCATTAACTTGTCTTTCCATTTCGGTGATCTGTTACTATTGAAATAAACTGTGAAAAAATAAATAAGATAATGTAACTTTAAAAGGCAACTTAAGCCCACATATTTGCCAAAGGCTCATAATTTTCTAATTAAATAAAATAACATGTTAGGTAATATCAACTAACAATAGAGCAAATATCAATATAAGACAAATCCTTGTCTTTTTCTCTCTGCTAGATTTGCAGCTTCTTGAAGGTAAGCTTCTTGTGTGTTTATCTTTTCTATGGCATTAACTGAAATGCCTGAGACTAGCATTTCCCAAAAAGCATTAGCAGACCCCCACACCGCAAAATTTTAGCGGTGTTGCATTTGCAAATGGTCTTTGAAGTCACAGATGTGTTTGGGAAATACTTGCTTAAACCTTAACCAGGTTTTTGCACTTGGTGGCAGGTGTTCTGAATGATAAGCCTTCTCAGAACTTTGTGCCCACATTGCTAATCTCCAAGAGGTACCCAGAAGTGTCCTTGATCAGGAGACATCTCTCCAGACCTTTGTTACTTGGAACATCTCAGAGGACAAAAGAAGAGCTGACTTCTGCTCAGTAACATTTGGGCGGCAACTTCTTTGTTTACTTGTGCTTTACAGCTAACACATCAGATAGGCTGAACAGCCATGAGTTAGACTGAGCAAATATAATTAACCTGATTTTTTTAATAGACTGCTTTTTAGAGCAGTTTTAGGTTCACAGAAAAACTGATCAGAAAGTTCAGACCTGTCCCCACACACACGTGCATACAGCCTCCCCTACACCCAACGAGATAGGGCTACCTTGTTTGTATCTGATGAACTTAAACTAACATATCATTATCGCCAGGTCCGAAGTTTCCCTCCTGGTGTTTACGCTCTATGGGCGTCAAGAAATGTATAATGGAATGTATCCACCACTGTAGTGCCATACAGAATAATTTCTCTGCCCTAAAAATCCTCTGTTCACCTGTTCATCCCTCCTTCTCCTCTAATGCCTGGCAACCCCTGATCTTTTTACTGTCTCCATAGTTTTGCCTTTTCCAAAATGTCACATAGTTGGAATTAAATATAATGTAGGCTTTTCTTATTGGCTTCTTTTACACAGTAATGTGCACTTAACGTTCCTCCATGTCTTTTCATGGATTTCCATGGCTCATTTCTTTTTAACACTGAGTAATATTCCATTGTCTGGATGTACCACAGTTTACTTATCTATTTACCTACTGAAGGACAACTTGATTACTTACAAGTTTGAGCCATTACAAATAAAGTTGCTATAAACATCCCTGTACAGGTTTCAGTGTGAACATACATTTTCAGCTTGTTTGAGAAAATACCAAGGAGAAAATTTGCTGGACCCTATAACGAGAGCATGTTCAATTTTGTACAGAACTGCCAAACTGTCTTCCTCAATGGCTGTACTATTTGCATTCCCACCAGCAACAAATGAGAATTCCTGTTGCCCCCATTCTCTCCGGCACATAGTGTTAGCACTTCAACTGATCTTGCAATTGAGGAAACTGAGTCTGAACTTCAAATGAAGTGACTGCAATGAAGGTTTTCTAACTACAGAGCGCTCCTTCAAGTTCACTACAACAGGAGTCTGAAAACCAGAGGCCATGACCTGCCCATGGTCTTTAGTTCTGTAGAACAATGGTAGATACACCTGTGAGCTAAGGATGGTTTGCAGATTTTTAAATGGTTAGGGGGGAAGAAATCCAAAGAAGAATAAATACCATGACGTATGAAAATTATATGGAATTCAAATTTCAGTAACTGCAAATAAAGTTTTATTGGGGAGACTGGGTGGCTCAGTTGGTTAAGCCGCTGCCGTCCGCTCAGGTCATGATCCCAGAGTCCTGGGATCAAGTCCCGAATCGGGCTCCTTTCTCAGCGGGGAGCCTGCTTCTCTCTCTGCCTCTGCCTGCTTGTGTTCTCCCTCTCTCTCTCTCTCTCTCTCTCTCTCTCTCTCTTTCTCTCTCTGACAAATAAATAAATAAATAAGATCTTAAAAAAAAGATGTTTTATTGGTCCAGAACCATGTTCATTCTTTATCCATTGTTGTTGCTTTTGCACTGTACAGGCAGAGTTACCAGAGAGAAAGTATGGCCTGCAAGCCTACAATATTTAGCACTGGGCCTTTATGAAAAAAGTCTGCCAACCCCCGGCACCAAAGAATCAGCCCTAATCAGATGTGTCCTCTCTAGGAAGACAATTCTAGACCTTGTAATGGTTTTTCCACCAAAAAACTCAAAAACTTATTCAAAACCAGTTTCTCTCCCCACACAGAACTGCCTTCTTACATTTCCCAGATATCTTCGCCTTGTATAGGGAGTGAAGGTACTACAAGTAGAAAGTACTGAATTTTGACGGCCAACGGTAGAGTGTACCATCTCTAAGATTTTTTTGCCCTTCCAGGGAACTAGGCAGCATCCTGCTTGGCTTCTTCTCCCCACCCCACCCCACCCCCCCTTTTTTTTCCTGTGAGGTTTGTTTACACTCAGCAGGAGGAAAAGTAAGGAGATAAAAGCAATGCAGAATGAATAAAGGAAGACAAGGCTACAGCAAAAAACTGAGAAGGCAAGATTAGAGGAGCAAACCCCAGGGAAGAAAGTTTACATGTTAGCAACTGAGGGGATGGAAAGAGAGATTACACCAGAACACAGTGGCCAGAAGCAAAAATCACTGGAGACAAAAACGCCACAGGCAAAGGTTATTTCAACTGCACAGATCTCCTGATGCGATGCGTGGACCAAGTTGCTGAAATAATGAATTTAATTCTAGCTATTAGCCACTTAAGCCGCCTGGGATCCCCACTGGTATTTCAACCCAGACACTTGCTGGGGGGTTGGTTAGCACAGGGACCACAGGGAATGGGAAGATATTTGGAATCTGCAATTCCTCTTTCCACTGCTCACTTCCCAGTAAGAGGGCAGGGAGAAAGGGCTCCCACAGAGGACTGGGTCAGCCTGAAAACACCCTTGACACTTGAGACTCTTGAGAAGCAGAAAAAAAAAGACTTTTTTTTTCTTTTTTTTTTGCAGACCTTAAAATAATTTTATGAGTAATAAAGAGTGGCCAATTATTAAACATTTACTATAAGCCAAGCCCGAAATTGAATCCTTTCCACATGTTAACTTCTTTAACCCTGGTAACAACCCTTTGAGCTAAGAAATATCATGGAGACTTTGAAGCGATTTAGGGAAGTCAAAAGACAAAGCTGGAAAGAGGCAGGGATTCAAACCCAGGGTGATTTTATCCGTCTCCAAAGTCTACACTCTAAAACCACCACGGGCCACCATCTCCCAGTGAGCTTTGTGAAGAAAATGACCTTAGAGCGTAAATTAATCAAACCTGTGCTAACTAAGGGACTCCAAACTCAGCTCCTTCAGGCCATCTGGTGTATTTATCTGTACTAACTTACGATAATCTTATTTATAAACACGTCTTTGCAACACTGCAGCTTACAAAATGGTTTCATATATATTTACCTCATTTAATCCTGCCCAGAGGCTCCAGTAGGAATGGAAGGAAATCCTGAGCACCCAACCAAAATCTTTTCTCCCCTTGTTTCTTCCAGAGCAGTAGAAATCGACGTACTTGGCCGCCTGACAGGAAGCAGCAGAGGATGAAATCTACAGAGTCCCTGTCCCTCCTGATTAAGCCGGCTGTCTCTCCTTCACTCTCAAGAGTCCCCATTGGGATGACCAATTATACGGTTACCCTAGCTCAGAGGTCCTCAGCCTCGACTGTGCGACTGGATCAGTTGGGGTCATTTTAAAATACGGAGTCCTGACCCCAGCCACAGAGATTCTGCTTTCATTCTTATGCTGTGAGGCCTGAGCACAGGTATTATTTTTTAAAGGCTTCACATGTTTCAAGTATACGGCCAGGGCTGAGAAGCACCACAGTTGATCTAAGTTCCAAGTTGTTAGTTAGAACTTTCAGGAAAAAAACTCTTTTAAAGTGTTGAAAGGAAGCTGACACAGCTGGGAGAAGGTCACCTTGGGCATGTTTTTGCTAGGAATGCGGACATGGAGGCTGAACTCAAGCAGCCATCTTGTTTGGCAAGGCTAATGTGAAGATGGAAACCACACACCGGGAGGGAAAATGGAGCTTAAGAGGGGGGTTGCTGATGGCTGTAGAGCTTGGGGCGATCTATGGAATGTATTTATAAGGAAGAAAAAGACAACTTCCTTTTTTTTAAGCCACCATATCAAATGTCTGTTACCAAGAGCCAAGTGCAATTCTTAAGTAAGACTATAGTGTAGGCATCACTAGGTTACAAGTGAGAAAAGTTGCCCAAGGTTGCACAGTTCATAAATCACAGAAGCCAAATGCTCGGACTCTGATCCTCTGACCTTTCTACTGGAGGTAATGGGGCAGAGTATATTTTAAGGACAGAGAAAAGGGTTCTCACTTACCAAAGTAGATTGTTTCAGACAACTCTACTGAACTTCTGACCAGTTATTTCTGAATCCCACTCATATGTGTTGCCAGAACACCAAAGAAGGAGATTTGACAAGTAGTATCTTTATGAATACCTATAAAGTTTGTTTTGCTTTAAAGACCAAGCCCTTAAAATTTGCTTTATACTGTGGTTGTATTTCTTATAAATTTAGCTTGAGTTTTATAAATCCCAAATTGTTTTAATTCTTCAACAAATAATCTCTGAGAATCTAATATGGGGGAGACCCTCATATTAAGTGGACTGGGGTAGGATTGCAGGGGTTTGAGAAAGAGATATGCTCTCACAAGGAGTTCAAATTCTGAGTAGAACATAACAAATGCCCACAAGTATGTAGAGTGGATGCTTCGCAAAGTTTTGATGTCCCAAAGAAAGACCAGATCACCTTTGGTTTAAGGAAGGCTTCATGGAGGAGATGACATTCACGTTTTTTATAGCACCTTTTTTTTTTTAAGATTTCATTTATTTATTTAACAGAGGGAGAGAGACCACAAGTAGGCAGAAAGTCAGGTAGAGGGAGAGCAGAGAGCCTGATGTGGGGCTCAATCCCAGGACCCTGAGACCATGACCTGAGCCGAAGTCAGAGGCTTAACCCACTGAGCCACCCAGGTGCCCCTCATGTTTTAAGATCTCAAAAGGCCAGGCACTTCAGGCCCAGGAACTGGCCTGATCAAGACTCAGAGCCAGTTAGTAGCTGAGTACATTAAGGGAACCTCAACGAGTTCAGCTGGACTGAAGTTCAATGCCTATGTTAGCAAAAGAGGGTAGATGAGGCTAAGAAGGTAGTTTAGGGTCAAATTACAAAGATGTTTGAAGGCCAGGCTAATAGCTTTGGACTCTATTCAGAAAATTAATTTGCCAAACCCAGGCACAATGAATTGGCCAGGGAGAGAAGAGGGGCAGGCATGTGAGAGGTCACTGGGACAGTCCAGGCAAAGGGTAACGCACGTCAGAATCAGGGCAGAGGTAGTGGGACTAGGGAGAAAGCATACATGCCAGGAACAGAATTAACTGGGCATGGCAAGGTGTATGAGGTTACATGAAGGTAGGAGAACAATCCATCATCTCAAGGTTCTCCTCTAAGGGAATTAATGGCTTTCATTAAACGTGCTGGTTCCAGGAATGCAAAGTTCTAACAGCCAGTAGGAAGCACCAAACTGGCTATGGGAGAGACATCAGGAGTGGAGTTTCACATTTGGAGGTCATATGTCTGGAAGGGGTAGAGGAAGCCTTTAAGACAGGGAAAGAGTAGAGAAAGAAGAAATTTGAAATAGAAACTCAAGTAATATCGACAAGAAATGGAAGTAGAGAAGGAAGATAGAAGGAAGGAGGAAGGAAAGGAATGAGGGAAGAAAGGAGGGAGTGGAGGGGGAGGGGGTGGAGAGACGGAGGGAGGAAGAAAGGGAGGAAGAAAGGAAGAAGAAAGAACGTAAGTTTGGATCAGAGAATCAGGAAGGAAACCAAGGGAATATAATGTTACAGAAGAAAAGGAAGAAAGGCTTTAAAGAAAAAGTTGTACTAACAGTGTTAAAGCAAAATAATATAATAGTAATAATAATAAAACAACCTTATTTGTCTTTTTTAATTTGACTTTTCTCTTCTGGGGGTAGCTTAGCTCTGTTGCTAAATGACTACACAGGCCATGAATCCCTCTCTTTCCACAGGAGGGCATAAGCGTGTCAGGGGCAAATTCAGTGGCCTTCCCTGATATAACAAGAAAACAGTGAGTCAGGAACCTGACAGCCTTCTTGTCTGGTCCAAGTTCTGCAATTCAGATAAATTTCATCAGAAGATTCCAGAATCTTCTGGATGAAGATTCAGCTTCAACATGATGGGTCAAGAGGAAATGCACAAGATGTGGTCCATATGCACAAAGGAATATTACTCAGCCATCAGAAAGTTGAACAGCCACCATTTGCATCGACATGCATGGAACTGGAGGGGATTATGTTAAGTGAAGTAAGTCAAACAGAGAAATTCAATTATCATATGTCTTTCACTCAAAAGTGGAACATAAATAATAGTACAGAGGACCACAGGGGAAGGGAGGGAAGTCCAAAGGGGGAAAAATCAGAGGGGGAGATGAACCATGAGAGACCATGAACCCCAGGAAAAAAACAGGGTTTCAGACAGGGTGATGGGTATTAAGGAGGGCATGTGCTGTGAAGAGCGCTGGGTGTTATACTTGACTAATGAATCTCTGAACACTACATCAAAAACTATTTTCTATGTAGTAGCTAACTGAACATAATTTAAAAAAAAAAAGAGTAAATGCACAAAAATAAATATTCAAGGATGTTCATTGCAGTATTGCTTTATTAGAGTAAAACTTTGAAAACAATCCTCCAACAATAAAGGATTGGTTAAATGAACAATGTTCATTTAACAATGTTTATACTACAGATCACTTTGTAGCCACTACAAGTTAAGACATAGGAATGATTTGCTGACACATAAACATGTGTACAATGAATTAAATTTCAAAAGCAAATTATAAGAACATGATCTCTTTTGTAAAAACATATATGCATAAAAAACTATGTCTCCTTCTCCCTCTGCTTCTTCCCTTGCTTGTTCTCCCTCTCCCTCTCTCTCTCTCTGTCAATGAATAAATAAATTTTTTTAAAAAAATATAGATGGGGCGCCTGGGTGGCTCAGTGGGTTAAGCCACTGCCTTCGGCTCAGGTCATGATCTCAGGGTCCTGGGATCAAGTCCCGCATCGGGCTCTCTGCTCAGCAGGGAGCCTGCTTCCTCCTCTCTCTCTCTGCCTGCCTCTCTGCCTACTTGTGATCTCTCTCTGTCAAATAAATAAATAAAATGTTTAAAAAAAAAAGTATAGATGCTCAAGATGCCCTTCAATGGACGAATGGATAAGGAAGATGTGGTCCATATACACTATGGAGTATTATGCCTCCATCAGAAAGGATGAATACCAACTTTTTTTTTTTTTAAGATTTTATTTATTTATTTGACAGATAGATCACAAGTAGGCAGAGAAGCAGGCAGAGAGAGGAAGGGAAGCAGGCTCCCTGCTGAGCAGAGAACCCGATGCGGGGCTCGATCCCAAGACCCTGGGACCATGACCTGAGCCGAAAGCAGAGGCTTTAACCCACTGAGCCACACAGGTGCCCCGAATACCAACTTTTGTAGCAACATGGACAGGACTGGAAGAGATTATGCTGAGTGAATAAGTCAAGCAGAGAGAGTCAATTATCATATGGTTTCACTTATTTGTGGAGCATAACAAATAGCATGGAGGACAAGGGGAGATGGAGAGGAGAAGGGAGTTGAGGGAAATTGGAAGGGGAGGTGAACCATGAGAGACTATGAACTCTGAAAAACAATCTGAGGGTTTTGAAGGGGCGGGGGGTGGGAGGTTGGGGGAACCAGGTGGTGAGTATTAGAGAGGGCACGGATTGCATGGAGCACTGGGTGCAAAAACAATGAATACTGTTACGCTGAAAAGAAATTTTAAAAAATTAAATTTAAAAAGATACCGGGGCACCTGGGTGGCTTAGTGGGTTAAAGCCTCTGCCTTCGGCTCAGGTCATGATCTCAGGGTCCTGGGATCGAGCCCCACATCGGGCTCTCTGCTCAGTGGTGAGCCTGCTTCCTCCTCTCTCTCTCTGCTTGCTTGTGCTCTCTCTCTCTCAAATAAATGAATAAATAAAATCTTAAAAAAAAAAAAGATACTTGTATGCATACAAGTATGCATGTATTGTATGCATACAAATACAGTTTCTTAAATATAATTTGATTTTCAACTAATAATTTATAATAAATATACATAACAGAAAAAAAGTATAGATGATATTAATATCTCTCTGAAGTAGAGAAACGATGGGTGATTTTCATATTTTATATTTTATATTTTATATCATATTTCATGTGTTTTGCTTATCTATATTTTCTAAGTTTTCTAGAGTAAATATGTATTAGAGATAAAAGTTTTTCAAAAAAAACCAGATATTCTTAAGGCAGGAATCCTACCCCTACCTCAGACTATGTATTTTGGCTTTTCTGCAGGAATGCTTATCAAATACACATAATAAAAAAGAATAGGATGTTATTCATTATACATCAATTTTATTTACAAAAGTAAGTAGCCATCCATGAAGTGTGAGGCTACAGTAAAAATCCTTCAGTCTGTGGTCAGAAAACCTAAATTTGAAGATGTTCCTTAACCCCAGAGCTCCAGCTTCTTCATTTTGTAAAATTTGACAATACTTTCCACCCCAGTGAACTCAGGATCTGAGCCTGGTTGAATGAAATAAAGTATGTCCCAGTCTGTTGGAGGAGGTCCTCAAGAGGGTGTAAGCACCATTCGACCCACAATCTGCATGGGTGCAACCGGAGGCTCCTTACCCCCTCCCCTGTCCTTGCAATGTACATTCCATCCACCATTCTCATACTAGCAGCTGTTTCAAGGATGTAGCCTTGAGAGACTAAGGTGTTGTTGAGACCATCTGAACTGTGCATGGGACAGTTAAGGCATTTATATAAATTCTAAAGATTTTGATGGATGAGTGCGGATATCTACTCATCGTATAGCGACACAATACAAGCCTCAGATGTAAGTTCCCTGGCCTACTGAACATCTCCCAGTCTAGTGTGGTCTGCCCTCTTCAGACTCTCTCTGCCCTCCATGTTTGGAACCAGTTTCAGATTTCACCCCAGGAACTCCCAAGGTTTCTAACTAAACACCATGGAATACTTTCAGTCCTCTAGTATTTATCTATCAGTTGAACAATTGTATACGGAAGTCCTACTATGCGCCAGAAGAAGCATAGTATGCCTAAAGAAGCAATGAGAAGTGACATAGATATTATCTCTACCTTCCATTACATCATCGAGTCCTTCCCTCAACACCAAGACACAGTGTTGGAACCTAACAGACTTAATTCGAAGTAGAGCTCTTTAAGTTGTTAGAACACAAGCCAGGTACTTGACCTGTCCATACCACCATTTCTTTATGTGACAAATGGGATAAAAATACCCATTTCAAAACCTATTCTGGGGGGTCTGGGTGGCTCCGTCGGTTGAGTGTCAGAGTCGTGGTTTCAGCTCAGGTCATGATCTTAGGGTTGTGAGATCGAGTCTCTCGTGGGGCTTCACACTCAGAGTGAGGTTGGCTTGTCCCCCTCCCTCTGCTCCACCCCCCCCCCAACATGCTCTCTCTGTCTCTGAAATAAATAAATAAATAAATAAATAAAATATTTTTCTTTAAAAAAACCTACTCTAAAGATTAAGCAATGATTTCAAGGTATCTGGCACAAGATCTGGCACATAGCAGAACCTCAATAAACAAAAAGCTAGGATCATTTCATTATGAACCCCATTGTTTGATGATTTAACTGCAGATATACCCTCAGCACATTTTTCTTTAAGTGATTGGTAGAGAATTTTATTTCACCAGGCATACTTCAATTTCGATCAATACCACATCTGTCACTACTTAGGAAAGAGTTTTGCTAATTCTTTGCTGGAATTCTATTTCAAGAGCAACTTGGGTTGCTGTTACGTAGTTTTCACTCTGACACTCCTACCAGAGTCTTCCTTGGTTTCTTCTCTTCTTTGGGGCAATAGTTGGGAGTGTGAGTTTCAAACACTTGGCTTCTGTTCAAAAAGAAAAATCAAAAAATATTCTTTTGGATGATATTTTCTTCTCGGTGGTTAAAAACGAGAGAAAACAACCAAAAGAGGAGGCTTGCATAAAAAGAGATGCAGTGTGGTTTACCATCATGTAGACAGTCGTTTATACCAAGAGAACACTTCCCATAGACCCTCCAGCAGACCAAAGGAAAGGGCACTGCTTCTCACTCGGATCCATAGATCAGAACACTGTCAGGTGCTCAGCTAAAGCAGCCCATCCTGCTTAGAGACTATGGAAGTGTGATATTTCCCTTCACTTCCCACTCCACAACCAACACCAATGTATAGCAAATCTTTGGCTATGTGTGGATGTCTTGTGTGTTAGAACACAAATGCAAAAAATATCGCATTTCCAATCTAATAATCCTCTCCCTTTTCAGCAGCATCTCAGATATACAAAGTATGCAGTAGAATCCAGAAAGCTCCATAATCCAGGGAAGCCAGAGATATAAAAACTAACATCTCCCAATTCCAGCCTTGGAGAACTCCCTTAATGCCACAGCCAAACTGTGTATCTGTGACCACCCTTCCTTATGGCTGCAGCGCCACCTAGTGGCCAGGTGAGCTAGGCATGCACTCATTCTCCGTCTGAACCAGCAACTTCCTTCTGCAGGCTCCGCAGTCCTTTCCAAAGGGAAACAGCAGTGGGGGCTGCACCTGATGCCTAGAATTAGGAATCACCAGGGTCCTGTCACATTAAAACTATTTTCTGATCATTATCATATCCAAATCACCAAGAAGAGACAAGAGAACAGAATATTCCTGCCAACATTTGATTTTCATGTCCAAATGCATCCTCATATAAACTCACAAACTTGCACAAATATTTAGTTTAAATCTAGGAGACTCCATGGCCTTTCAAGTCCTCAAGTCCTGCAACTATAGACACAAAATCATTTTAAAACAAAAAGGAGGAGAAAAATAGGTCTAAAGACCTGTAATGCGATTCCACTTTTCTCTTTTCCACAAATAGCTCTGTCGACAGCTGACATTTCCGATGCCATCCAAAACTCACAACTGAATTGCAACTTTTCCCGTATAGAGCAACCAAAAACATGTCTGTGCATTGTAAGGATGGCAGTTGAAATAATGTAATTTTCTTGGGACCTAACCTGGGGGTATACAAACTGATTTGGTTCATTTTTAAGTGCAGATTATTCTGGTTAATAGCCTGGTTGAGCTCAGAACAGAATGTGTGCACTGCAGCTAAATATTCCATATTAAAAATAGTTTGTGATGGGATATGCTTTTTATAATTAAGTTTAATATACATTAACATTTTTAGATGAAAAACTGACAATCTGAGAACAGCTCTAAATTCTCCTTTGATTATTTTTCCAGAACACTGAAGGGATGATATAGCTACATAAATAGGCTAACAGTAAAGTTCTTTGAAAGATTATTTTCTGCCCTATCACACATGCCCTTCTTTGTAACCCTCCAATGGTTTTCTGGAGCGGAAATGGATCGTGTACAAACTCCTGGCTGGGAATCCAAGTCACAAGAGCCTCACTTAATTTCTGCCCCATACCTCCCAGTCAGCCCATCTCACTGTCCCCTACAGAGATCAAAACCATAAACTAAATTTCCATACCCTAAGGTGATGCTTTCCTGCACATTTTCCCACCTGAATATCTTTGCACTGTCTCCTTGCTGTTGGGCCAAGGTAGGACTGCCAAATTTCAGGAAAAAGAAAAAAAACTGAGATACGCAGTTAAATTTGAATTTCAGATAAACAACAAAGTCTTAGCGTAAGTAAGTCCCAAATATTGCATGAAGCATACTTACACTAAAAAATTATTCATTGTTTGCCTAAAGTTCAAATTCAGTGGGTGTTCTGTAATTGGTCTGATAACCCTAGCCCACCCTCTTGGTGGGTCCCAAAATGACCTGATCCTCCAGGCAACAGTCCCCGCTCCGCGCGGTTCTTCAGCCACTGCCTCCATGATGCCTACCCATTCACATTCTTTTAAAACATCTAAGCAAATAGTCATCAAATCTGAGAGACCAATTTTCAAGCTGTCCTTTTTTTTGCTTACAATAGCCTTAGTCAGTGATTCCCCAAACATGGTAGGCACACAATTAGTAGGAGGACATGACTATATTGTCTTATCATTTTCTTTTCATTTTCTTAGTTTTTGGTGAAGATCTCTTACTAATAACACATAATCCTGCTTTTCCACATAAGGTTGTTACATGAAGTTTCTTTTAAAATAAATTTGTGGGGTTTCTTTTAAAGTTACATCAACATGAGGGAGAAAATGAAGTAATTTTCTACTCAAATCTACTCAGATTAAGCAATATCATGACAATACAACCAAAGTGACTAAAGTTTGGGAAGCGATGACATAAAGCAGGGGTTAGCAAACTTTGGTCCCCCACAGGCCACACATGGCCAACAACCTGCTTTAGCAGTTTTATTGGGGGACAGTCACAACCATTCATTTATGTACTGCCTATGGCTGCTTTCATAGAGCAACAGCAGAGCTGAGTACTTGCAAAAGAAACCATATGGCTTACAAGGCCGACAATATTTACTTTCTGGCCCTTTACTTTAAAACATGAAAAAAACAAAAAAAAAAAAAGAGGAAAAAGAAAGTTTGCTGACCCCTGACTTCAAGTATCACTCATCCAAAATAGTCAAAGGAAAAACAAACTCTGAAAGCCCCCATGGCAGATATTTTTGGAGAGAGTGAATATGTGTCACGCTAAAGCCTGAAGCTGACACGGTCCTCCATTTCCCATTTCAGACTCTTTTTATTAACCTCTTCTGCACACCTGGCTCTGCTGAGGCTTCATTCTCATCCTTACAATTTAGAATAATATCTGCTGCTTCTGTATTAACTCGGGCCCACCTATTCTCTGAACTAGGTAATGGTAAGCGAAATATAAGTTGCTTTTAATTGTGTTCTCCTTAAAAAATTAAAGAAAATAAAGATATCTCTTCTTATCTAAACTATGACCATATAAGGCAAACCCGTCTTAATAACTCAATGACTCAATACTTAAGTACCGAATATGTTAAAGTTAGCATAAATAGGTAACAGTAACTTCCATAATCATGCACAAATTACTTCTGAAACAATGGGTCGGCTCTGGAAATAAAGCTTTAATCAGTGGCAAATGTCTGAGTAAGCATAATTGTACCCACTAGTTAAGCTTCCTTAAGCATGATAGCATTTTAATCCAACAGGTCAGCAGTATTGTAGCATCTCAAGCCAATTCACTAAGATGGGAAGACACAGATACCTTAGGTTTGAAATAAAATTAAAATATTGTCCTATTGTTCTGTTAAAGACATCGAACATTTCTAGAAAGATCCCCAGCTTTGGAAAACACCATTGGTAAACTTCTCCATGAAGTCTACCCCTCCCTCTGAACATCTATAGACTGTGTTTGCTCTTGAAAGTCCAGGACTTGTCAACTTGCCATAATCACACACTTGGTGACAAGTCTGTGACCTGACTGCCTCTAAATCAAGGCACTTAACTTGCTTTGCTTTCTCTGGCACCGAACGTATCACAGGGCTTAATAGATCCTGGTTAAAAGAAAGGATGAAACCCACAAAGTTGTTCCAAATGAGATACAAGGAAAATATGACCACAGTTTTCTACTAACCTAGCAGAATGTAACAAAACTAAGTAAACATTCTGTACTAATCAAAGAAACGTTCTGTTCCTAATCCAGTTCAGCTGAGTTCAGCTGAGAAGTTCTTGAAGCAAGATACACAACGAGTCGAGTCCTGTTGAAGGAAGGGCACTTCAATTATCTCCAGCCTTTCCCTTTTGTATGCTTTCTCTTCCTGTCAATTTCTTATTATCTGCCTCTTGCTGCTCCTTTTTCTTTTACAAAATGAGTCAGTAACACTCATTTCCACATTAGTATGAACAAGACAATTCCTTGCCTCTCTCAGCCTCCGTCCTAAGAGAGGTTGTAGGGGCATTATCCCAAATCAAAGGAACTGACATCAGGTGCAACAGGACAAGGAAGAGCCAAACATCACCTAACTCTGCCTACAAGTCAAGCCCGTTTGCATGGAACATTACTTTGGCTCAACTAGAGATGGACAAAATGGCAGCCATAATGGCAAGGATTAAAATATGTGCAATGAGTATTGATTGATCGCATCCTTTCCAGATCTGAGTCACTTTGTTTACTTTAGAACATAATATATTATTTGAAACCAGCTGGTACCTGAATAAAAGTAAAGGTCTTGAGAAGAACTGAAAAAACTTCAAGGAAAATTTCACTGTATGCCTAAGAAAGACAAAAACATCCCCCAAAATGTGTTGTTTCGTAGGTGGTTGTTTGTTTGTTTGTTTTTTCTTTTTTTTCCAGCCTTCAACTCTCTGGAGCTGACTTTTTTATTTTGGCATTTTAAAAGTAGCCTCACTGATTATGCCAAATAGGAAAGGGGAGAAAAAAATGAAAGAGCCATGCTGGGCAAATTGTTTAAACAACCACCTAGGAATAGGGAAGTGGAAGACAAATGAAATCCAGAGGGAACCAGAGCCTGTGTTCCAGTATCCATCCCAGTTAAAATGCCACCATCCCAAGGGAGATGTGCTATAAAAAGCATAATTTGAGTATTATCTCTCATCATTCAATATAGTTTTTCAACCCTTTCAAAATTACATTGAAAAATCTATATAATGTGTGCTTAGATTAATGAACTGTTTGAATCTGGATCAATAAGCGCTAGAGGCTCTGTGCCATTGACACCTGCTGGGAACATCGAGAAGAAGGCTCCATGGAGGGGCAGAGCCAGTCGGCACTTTGTAACTACAGGGGTTCCACTTAATAAACAAGCAATCTAATGTATGACCTCTACAGATTAATTTCCTAAGAGCAAGTAAATAATCTGGATTCAAATTTTTCCTGATTATGCATATAATTACAGTATCACTTACCAATTAGCACATTGATTTAAAACTTCTTGGGATTATGTTATTTAAGAGTAGAAAAGAGATCGCTCACCCAAACTCAAAAATGTTCCAGTTCAACAAAAAAATCATAGGGAGCAAAACTTTCCACTCATCAGATTTCTCTTACGGAAGAAAAAACTATGCTGGTGCGATTATAAAGATACCTTAAAATATCACAGACCATAATTATTGTCTCAATAAGTGGACCACAATGACACCCATTAGCAAAGGTTTGTGCATGACATAATAACAAAGTCTTGGGGAAGCTTCATCATCTCCTGAAATATTTCTGTAGAACCATAGATTTATAAAACTGCTTCTCTAGCGCAGATTATTATTTTTTTTTAATTTACTGCGGCAACTAGGGTATAATTTATCCACCATTAGACAGTTACATAAATAGACAAAGATATATGGTAGAGATTCTTCTCTACCTTAGACAAGTATAATAATTAATGTTAGTTTGTTGTTTCTTGTCCCTACATAAAATTTCCCATTAAAAATGTTAATATACCCCTTCATGGGGCCACATAGCAATGGAAAGAAAAAGATAGAGATGAAATTGCTACATAGCATGCATACATATGTAAAAGACGTTAAAAATAATAAATCAACATAGCAAATATAATGAAGCCTGCTGTCCGACAGTAAAAGCTGTCAAAATGAGGTTGCATTATTAAGACCTTTATGTCCAACTGTTCAGCTGAATAAAATCTCTCCTATCACTCGTGCACTTTCAGGGAGAGAATTCACATCTGGGATCAATTGTCACAGTACCATATTCCTGGTTCCTTCCCCTTGTATTACTTTCTGAATAATTATCTGAATCTCCACAGAAAATGAAGGCTAACTGAAGCTAACCACAAAACAACGAGCTTTTACACGCTGAAAAACCACTCCATGGTGTGTGCTCTAACAGTAAATATTTCAAAAAGAAATGCTTACGCACTGGAAAAATAAAGATCTTACCAGTTCAGATTCCTGCGCTGCTTATTTTCTCAGTAAGATCAGTAACGCAAACAATCATAAATATGATTCAAAATTACAACTCTGGGGGAAACACAATCAGTTAACTTTGGACTCTGTTCTTACTTCTTCTTAGAGAGAGGTAAAGCCCAGAATATATAATGCCTTATGATCCCAGAATATACAATACTGACATGGTGATTATTTCCGAGACATAATAACTAATTCTTCAGAAAGAGTCAGAAAATAAACAAATCCAGCTCCTCCTCCAACCTTAATCCCTAATTTAAAGGAGGAGAAAATAGGGCTTCGTGGGGTAGGAAGCCCCGAGGGCCATTCCAAAATAAAAGGAACGTTTCAAATAAACTTCAATCCCCTTGACGGCGTACAAGCAAAACAGCAGTTACATACCAGCTTCACCCCAAAATAAAACCCAGGGAAATGACTGGGAGTTTCAGCTAATGTAACCCAAATCTGAAACTCTGGGGGTGTCAGCAGGCACTCAATAAAAAGGAAAACTGAAAATAGTACAGAAATGGCTCCTAATAGCAATAATGTAGACTTCTGCGGTCATTACCGGTCAGATAATAACCGGCAGTGACCTTAAAACCATACATTATGGGTTAAGTATGGTCTAGTGCTCATTGCAGATGTGGAGCTGAGACATAAGCAAGTCTGGCCGTAAATGCTCCAACCGTTCCAACGCTGGCCTGCATGCCGGGGTTTGTCCCTCCCCGGTGTCATCACCCCAGGAATCTTATAATGATCTGAAAAATACGTACCTTAGGGTAATAGTGCTATACTGTAAAGATAAATACCCAGACCACTGCAATCAAAAACACACCCAGAAAGCTGACTCTCACGACGCAGGTGGAATGTTGTCATAACACAAAGACGCGGGAAGAACATTTTGACCCTTTTAAGCCTCAGCTGTCAGGAAAGCTGCAAGCATCTTAGTTAGTAGATTCATCACCTCTGTGAAATGGCATAATATCGATAGTCCCATTTTGCAGGTTAAGACAGTGAGGCGCAGGTGAGCCAAACCAGCTGCTGGGGAGGAAGCCCGGGGATGCCTTTAAGAGCCGGTTGCCTTGTTGGGCAGGCCAGGGTTCCTGTGTTCAGATCCACTTTTCGCCATTTCCCAATGCCTTCATCACAAATGGATTTGCATTTCCCACTTGCTTCCTGTTAACTGGGTGATTTTTGCTCAGTTTTTAAGTTTTTCTTCAAATGTACAGGGAATGTGACATCTCCTCTGGTTTTCGTCATTTCTCTGCTCCACAGATTTTTTTCCACGACATCATTGCACACGCATCTCTGGCCAAACCGAGAGCAGCAGCACATGCTGGGAGCAGACCCAACTCGAAAACCTTCTCAGACGTGCCAGCCCACGCCTTGAGAAAAAGGGTTCCACCACTTGATCAAGAACCACTGGCTCTCTGGAGAAGCCCACTGGCTATTTCTTGGCAAAGCCCCAGCGGGGAGAGTAGAGAAAATGGGGCGCTTTCTAGAAAACAGATGAAAGGATTTTTTTGTTTCCAATGGTGTGGAGCACAAGAGCCCGAGAACACTTGACACCAGCTCTCCCCGCCTCTGCTCTAATCACTCCGAGGAGCTGATCACCCAGAGCAGACATCTGCCTGGGTTCCTTTGGGTCAGAGTTACAGCCAGCTGCTCAGCCCTTGATCCCAAGTTCATGGCTTAGAACCAAGAAATAGCTCACTAAGTAAAAGGAAGGCCCTTTTTGTTCCTAGTTCTCACTAGCTTTCTCATTCTCTCCTTGCCTACCTGGAAGAAATTTCACGTCAGTGGTTTTAATAAGGTCTTTACTGAAGATGCTGAAAGTCCCCCTTTCTTTCAAAGCTTCATTCACTTAATTTTTCCAGGTGCAGACCTCAGCGTCTACAGGGCCAGGGTTGGTGTACCGAACGTCACCAGCTGCCTCCCAGCTGAATGGGCCATAGGCAGGCGGGCGAGTACCTACTGTCTAGAACGGTGATTCTCAACAGTCCCTCCCGGGGGACATGGGTCCATATCTAGAGACATTTGGGATTGTTACAAGTTGAGGAGGACCAGAGGGTAGCAATTACTGTCATCTAGTGGATAAAAGTCAAGAAATGCACAGGAAAGCTCCCCCCACCAACAAAGAATTATTGAGCCCCATTTGGTTGAGAAGCCCTGCCATAGATTCCTTCTGTGTAGAAGCTCCCTGATTCATGATGAGATTGGAGCACATGCTGGTGTCTGCCATGCAGAAGACCCCCAACCAAGGCTGGCAGAGAATCCCCGAAGGTCATCTACTGCAAGAGAGCCAAGAGACGGCCCAGTCTTTTCCTTCCCACTTGATGTCCCATTTCCTTCTTTCTGTCTTTCTTCCCGTGTCCCATTGTCTCTCTCTTGTTCTCCATTCTCTTCTTTCTCTTTGCTCTCAAAAGGCTACATCTGGAGAGTGCTTCACAGTTTAACCCATCCAAGCTTCAAAACTACCCCATAAAGGAAGTAGTATGTCCTTATTCTACCACAGGGCAGAACCAAAGCTCCCAAAAATATAAGTCATCTGTCAAAGGTCACCCGAGTTCCTAAGTCGTACAGGTGAAACCGATATGTGTCCATCTTGGGCCCAATTATTCTCTCCCAGGAAGAACACTCTGGAACATGACTCAGTCAGACTGCAACAGGGTGGCTGACCCTGTTCTGAGAGGAATTCAAAAACATTCACAGGTAGTGGAGAAGTAAAAATAATATAACAGGAAGTAAACTTCCCTTCAGGCCAACATCTCTCCTCTTTCCTGAGGTTATTCAGAGATTGAAAAATGGAATTGTATCTTCCTTATCATTAGCTATACAAATAGCTTATTCCAGGAGCCTCAGGCCACAGGGGGTAATCTCGGGCTTTGTGAGGACAGAGCATAAATGACATTGGACCAACACCACAAGACACTGACCTCAGTTAGCAATGAGAGACCCAATACCCAGGCAGAGACTCGTGTCATGTTGCTGTTGGCACGTGACAAGACGCACATGGAATTTCATAGCAAATGACTCCTCCGTAGCCAGGAACAGTGGCATAGGGCACCCTCTGATCGACATCTGGCCTCAGGGGCACTGAGTCGAAGTGGCAAACATATAGAGGAGTCAAATAGCTCAGAAAGTAAGCTACGCATGCACACCCATACACCTATTTAATACAGCCACCAAACTAACCCCGTGACCACACACGGTTCCCTGTATTTCTTGAATTCTTGTGTGTGCCAGACCCCTTGCTTGGGTACCAAAGATACAAAGATTAACTGGCCTCACACTTGTCCTCTGCATGGCTTCCTAAGGGAAATAAGATAGGGCAACAGGTAAATCACATTCCAAAGAGACCGAGGTCACGCTGAAGGAGCAGGAAGCTTGGGGATGGCCGCGTGGAGGAAGGGAATAAATAGCTCTGCCCGGGGAGGGCTGGAGAAGATGACACTGAGATACAACAAGGACCAGCTTGCCCAAAGGGAACAAGTGTGGTATACACAGCCGCAAGGGCAAAGGCATCACACAGACAGGAAACCAGACCTGCCGGGCCAGAGTGAGACGTTTTTTTCTTCCACGTGACCTGAAGTGGGTTTTCTCACAGGACAGAAGCACCAGCTGAGAACACCCAGGCAGGCCTGAGAAAGGTCTCACCTGCCTAGCCAAGGCATGTAGATGAGACTGTAGAAGCCAGCACTGTTTTTTGTTTTGTTGGTTTGGGTTTTTTGTTTTTGTTTTTTAAAGATTTTATTTACTCATTTGACAGGGAAAGAGAGAGTGCACAAGTAGGCAGAGCAGCAGGGAGAGGGAAAGGGAAAAGCAAGCTCCCTGCTTAACGGAGAGCCTGATGTGGGGCTCCATCCCAGGACCCTGAGATCATGACCTGAGCCAAAGGCAGACGCTTAACCCACTGAGCCACCCAGGCGCCCCGCCAGCACTGTTTTTTAACCGTGCAGGGAACGCTGCCCCAGAAGACATACATGTTACATCACAACCTAGTGAGTCCCCACACAGATGTGCAACCGAAACAAAAGTTTTACAAAACAAGGCTCACCTTTTCTTGAAATCCATCCTGATATTTTCTGTTGCAAACCTTTGCATGTTTGCTGCAAACCCTATTACATCGATTCCATAAATCACCCATCCCCAGTAGCCTACGGTTTTCTTTAACCCTGCTACAGATCAGAGGGAGAAAAGAGGGTTTGGGGCTTTGGGACTTTGATTGTTTTTTGTTGTTGTTGTTGTTTTGTTTTTGTTTTTGTTTTTTTTTTAATTGGGAACTGACAAAATCGGGTATGTTTAAAATAATAACTTTGTCATCGAGGTGAGAGGTGGACTGGAGGTGAGATCCTTGGAATTAGAGAAGCCTGCAAGAGTCTGTAAAAAAACAAACAAACTAACTAACAAAAAAAAAAAAAAAAAAAAAAAAAACACTGTATGAGTCTGAACTAAGGCAATGGTTCCAAAGATGGAAAATAGTGCAAAGTTCTGAAGCCTTTAAGTCACAGCATCAATGACGCTGGGTGACTGAGTATAGACAGAATGAGGGAAAAGCTTCTAGACTGAGAGATGGGTGGAACAACACAACATTACCTGGGACAGGATGCGGAGAGCACAGGTTGAGTGAAAGAAGGCTGTCGGTCTTGGTAAACATGAGGTGACTATGGAAATGTCCAGGAAGAAGCCGGGTAGATGCTTCCCCGTTAGGGAAGCTACATCTAGAGATGGAAATATGAATGTCAATGTAATTAGCAGAGATATGATCATTAAAATCTTGGGGTGGGTGAGATCTTCTAGAAAGCCCTGTAAAAAAGCAGACAGGAGAACAGACATGGTACCCTGGGAACACCAAGCTGAAGAACCAGAGAAAGGAACAAGAGAGACGATTAAAGACGTTGGAAGAGAGAGAAGAGACCCCTTCTCTGGAAGGCTGGCCATGATCATGGCTTCATCATTATCCAGCATGATACTTTATGTTCATTTCCATATTTCTTTCTTGCCTGCCTCTTTCACTAGAATATGATACATTTCTATACCTCCAGCACCTAGAACAGTGCCCCTAGCCCATAGTAGGATTCGATAAATATTTGTTGAGTGAGTGAATGAGTAAAGAAAGGAATGTAGGCAAGGAAGGAAAGTATTCAAAATATGCAGGTTGTCAACATAGACAATTAATTTCTTAAAAGGATCAAGAAAGAAGATTGAAAATTGGTCATTTGTTTTGAAGACAAGGCTGTTGGTACCCTTAGCAAGAATCTTTCAATAAAATGTTGGGTTAAAAACAATTGTTTTGGCTTCGAAGAGAAAAGGGGTAAGGGCACAGGGAGCAAGAGAAGATAAGGCAAGATCAAGAGTAGTGTAATTTGGGAGGGGGGTGGGAAGCAGCCTGACATCTTGCATAGACTTACATGAATAAACCAGAAGAAACTGAATATTTTAAAAAAAAAAAAAAAGAAAAAGAAAGAAAGAAAGAAAGAAAGAAAGATAGATAGATAGGAACAATGAGATAAGATAGTAGGAAACCTGGAAGGGATTAAGGGATCCAGTGTACAGGTGAACAGCATGTCTCAATCTACCCATTGAGATTGCTATGATAAACTACCAGAGACTAGTGGCAACAGAAATACATCACAGCTCTGAAACGTGGGAAGTTTAAGATCCAAGCACCAACAGGTGCAGAAGCTAGTGAGGGTCTACTTTCTGGTTCATAGAGGACACTTTCTGGCCGTGTTCTCTCCTAGTGAAAAGGAGCAAGGGAACTTTCTGGAAACTTTTTTTATACAGGCCCTAATCTCATTCAGGAGGCCTTCACCCTCATGACCTCATCAGGCCCACTTCCTAATACCACCATCACATTGGGGGATAGGACTTCAACGTAAGAGTTTGGAGAGGACACCAACATTCAGACATAGCAGAAGTTGACTTTAACAAGCTTTGTCTGTAACAGAAGAGGAGAGGAGATGCAGGTTGCCACGAATAAATGTTTGGGTACATGCAAGGAAAATGAGGGACTCCCCAAGGGGTAGACCTTTTTTTCCCCCTCTATGAAAGGTGAGGCAAGACTATCTACATACTCTGCATATGGTGAGGAATAGTTCAGTTTGGATGGGAAAGGTGGCTAACTAGGGAAAAGCAATGAGAGTTCAAGAGGCACGGAAGGTCTAACAAAACTACAGACTGTAACTTCGTGGTAGTGTCTCTCACCACGGTCATAGAACTTCCTTCAGTGACACTTAGAGCCCCAGAGCACAAGCAGAGTACACAGAATTGGACTTCCCATGCACTCATGGTGTGGTCAAACAAGAATCCGTTGCCCCAGAAGGAAGCCTAACCATCTTCTCTACCAATAAGGACTGTTAGTCCCAGCGTAGCCCCTCCATCCCTTCAAGGCTGTAATAGCCTCGGTGTGTCCTCATACCTCTCTGAGCTTATCTATAACTGTGTGGTGTAATGTCGCTCTGACCCAAGTGGCTCTGGGTGCAGCTCCAAAAGGACAATTTATTTGAATGACTTTTGCAAACTCCTAAGTACTGTTCAGATCCCCTGCCTTGCTTTTTCCCCAAATCAGTCTTCTGCCATCTTTCCTAATACAGGTCAACAAGGACGTATTGCACACCTACTAGGCATCTAGTAGTTTCCTTCTCTCCCGACTGTTCTCTTTGGCCCATGGGAGCCACATTTTTGACCTATAGAATAAGAGCAATTTACAGAGGAGACCCTTAACTCATTCAGTATCTATTTAAATTACTTCCTCATGAAAAGAACTTCTGCCAACTCGAATGCCTTAGAGATGGAACCAAGGAGAGAGAAATTTGCTTTTGTTAGCGGACTCCATAATTACATGGAGATATGTCCACCTGGGTAATAGCTAATGGGATTTTTTTTAACTTTTTATATAAATATTTCAGTTTCTTACCTTGCTAGATTGACTTTTTCTCAATATTAATTGCCTCCATAGTCTTAATCTATAGCAACATTTCTAACCAGTGTCCCTGTACATTTTTATTTCTTTCTCAGGAGACTGCTACAAGATGACTTAATTTAAATTTTTTAATACCATGAATAAATATCATCTTCCTTTGCTCTGAGGGGGACAAGCGATTCTCTGGAGAGTGACCGTCAGCCCTTCGACGTTTTCCTTCATGAAATAGGTCACTGGGTTTTAGTTGGGCCTCCAAGTTTCACAAACTAGAAAAATCCACATCTCCTCAAACCAAAGCTAATTACCACTCTGCAAAGGGGATATAGAAACCCCTGACCCTAAATGCTCCTTTCTATGGGCACAGAGTTTATGAATGAGGTCTCTTGCCTAAAGGATGATTGGACAGCCTCTTACATAACGAGTCTCTTCATGTTGTTGGTGCGCGTGCCTCCCAGACAATGGGGTCACCTGGGATGCAGAGCTGCCGTCGTAAACTATGCCTCTTTGCATCCCTGGAGCAGCTGTTCAGGCCACCCGGCCCATTTCTCTCCTGTGCCAACAGAAAGGGTTATCTTAGGCCCCCCTCACTTTTTAAATAAGCCCGACTCCTCACCATTCCTGAGCACATGTTCTGTTCCCCGGATAGCCCGATTTTTACTGCTGAAACTCAAGAAGCTATTAAAGTCTCCTCAACCTGGCAGAGCCCCAGGACCAGATGGCTTTCTCCTGGCTCTTATAAAGCCTTTATTAACAAAATGACACTAAGCCTCACTGGCCTCTGTAATGACTGCTTTTTCCCACCCACAGAAGACCCTAGATGGGGAGGACAACCTGTTGACTGCTATTCTTGTCATCACTGTCAAAACATCCTGCGACCTCTGAGTTGGCCTGAATCATCACTTGAATCCCTCTGGCCTGCCGCAGGACACTGATTAGAATTGCCCCCCTCTCCCTGCTCAAAAAAAAAAAAAAAAAAAAAAATGGAAAGAGAGCACTTGAGCTGATGAGAGGTATCAACAACAGACTGCACCCCTCTTCTGGGTTTCTGAACAGGTTGACAATGACAAAGCTCCAGCAGGCCCCCTCAGGACAGTCAGAGCTGTTAATTGCCCCACTGGCATCGTGGGGTTTGTAGGGAGGATTCACTTTCAGTCCGGTGTAGCTTTTCACCATGAGCCGATCCACATGCCGCACATGACTTAAGTGTCACGGCCGTGTCAGGGTGCCAGGGATTGCTGAGGGAGTCAGTAATGGAATAGAGAATGTCTCACCTCTGGGTCACTAGTTCAAATGCGAAAGGCCATAAAAAGCCGCTATCTTCTGGTGGACCCTGGGAACACGTCCAGGCAACATCAGCTGCCACGAATGGTACTCGCATGACCAGCACTCACGGCACGCCGTCTCAAGAAAGAACTTGGAAACTCACGCCCTCTGAGGTCACGCCAGGCGCGGGACAGCATGAGACTGAGGGACAGAATTAACAGCTCTTTTCCACCTGTCCCGTGACCTCTGGGGGCTCGAGGAGGCAGGGGGCAGGGGCAGGAGGGGGGATGTACTTGGCCTGCATTGTAAGGTTTACAAATGCAAATTTCCCTTCAACCTGAGTTTGAAATTTACTTGTGAAGTTACAGTTTTGCTCTCTCCCTCTATCACCTAATTTTTTGTCCACTTGGGACAGGCCCGTGGAAACACGTTAGCAGCTGAAACATTTAAGATTCACCCAGAGCTCAACTCCAAGGGACAGGGGCCGTGAGAGCTGCCTGTACATGTTGCTCAGAAATGTTAACACGCCAGGGGATTTTCTCAGCACTGGCGCTGTACACTTCAGGACCTTTTCTTGCTGAATATTTAAGTTATTTCTGGAAAAATAATTTTTATTTCCAAAGGAATATGGCTGGTGACACAGAAACGTCCCTTCTTGTTTATTCACTGTGCGTCCTAAGGTTGGCTCTTTCTGGTTTAACTCTTTTCCCTCTTTCTTCACCCTGCTGGGCTTCTCTTGCTTCTTACTGGAACCTTCTCTGGGGAACACGGCCTCAGAGCCTCAATTCCTGCTTTTGGAGACAGAACTCTCCTTCCTGCAGGCGGCATGAGCAGGCTAGCAAACTTTCTGCAGCCCATCTTCCCTACATCTCCCAGGGCCCAGCAGAGAGGCTGACAACGGTAAACGCAGCAACATAAATTACATAAACTGCTGCTCAGCTCCCTAGCCCCATGGCATGCGTTCCTCTTGCACTCAGGCCATGACCTCCCCTCCAGCAGGTCTCTGTGAAAGCTGTTTCTCCTATGTGGGAGCCCCTTCCACTTGCTATGCTGAATTCCTGTTGTGTTCTAGGGATCTCACCAACACCATTGACCCCTCCCCCATCTCTCTGATAAAGGAAACCACCCCGTCTCAGCGTGGGCACTTTGCACATGGGCAATTCGGATTCACGTCCCTACCCTCCAGCCAGCAAACACAGAGGGGGCAAGACAACATCCTCCTTTCTGAGGCTCACCTCGGAATCCAACGCCAGGTACAGAGCGAGCACATTGCGGGCACTATGAGGATATGTACAGAACAAATCAATGATCTCTTAATATTCGCAACAACCCAACGAAAGAGGTGGCATTTCTACCTCTCCAGTTTGCTAACCAGGATGCTGAGGCTCAGGGAAGATAAATCACTTGCCCCAAACCACACTGCTAATAAACTGGCAAAAGCAAGATTTGACCCCAAAGGCCATGAGGCTCCCAAGCTCCACTCTTTCCACCCCTCGGTTATGCTCCCACGCTTCAGTCAGTGCTGGGCTAATGAAAGGCAACTGTGTGAAATTTCCTAGCCCCTGCCGTGGGCTGCTTTTGAATGTCAGTTTAGCAGGTGGGCAACAGAGGACATGTGCTCCAATCCACACACACCGCAGCCCACGTTCGTCAGCAATCCCTCTCTGCCCCTGAGCCCAAGTAAGGCTTTGGATTCCTCACGTACTCCTTATATATCCCTCATCAATATCAGGTTCCCAGTAAGGGCCAGGACGAGCGTGGGGCAGGTGAGGCACTTGCAGGAACACCACAATCTCAGTTATCACGGTAATAGTTTAATGCAATGTCCTTAAAAAACGGGGGCGGGGGGGGGGGCGGGGGGGAATGATGAACAAAATTTCAAAATTCTCAGTAAAGACGGGATGGGTATCACTGAGTTGGTACCCCTGGGTCAGGCTCCGCCGTGGCTTGGCAAGACACTGCTCCATGCAATTCTCACTGGTGAGCAGGGATGGCAGACGTGGGGATTTTGTCTGTCAACGGGGACATGGCGTCTGTCTCTGCCATTAGATGTTGGACTATGAACCTGGAAGTCACAAGACCTCCTTTTCCTTAAAGACCCGGCTTCTGTTTATCCAAACAGACATGCACGGTAATGTCAGACTGGGATAACGTCTGTGAATGGGAGGGGGTGGGTAAGGAGATGATGACGGACCACTTCTTCGCTGAGCAACGGGAGCCATCTTGCCCCGCCTCCAATCCGTGTGAACAGCGCCCCCTGGAGGAGTGGAGGCCACAGTTCTGGTGTGGAGAGGCCCCCGTGGCTGCTTTAACAGGGGTGGTCAGGGAGGGGCTCTCCACCAGAGGGCCAGATCGCTGAGAACATGAAGGATGGACATGAGGCAGCTCAGAGATGAGGGAACAGGAGTGTCTCAGGGATGGCGAGCACAGGCTGCCATCACAAAGCATCAGACTGGTGACTTAACAGGCATTTATTACTCACAGTTCTGGAGGATAAGAAGTCCCAAATCAAGGGCCCCGTTGAGTCGGTTCCTGGTGAAAGCCTTCTTCCTGGCTTTCAGAAGGCCATCCTCTTACTGTGTTCTCACAAGGCAAAGAGAGAAGGAAGAAAGCTCTCTGGTGTTTCTTCTTAGAAGGGCACTAATACCATCCTGAGGAGCTCACCCTCAACACCTCACCTAAACCTTGTGCCTTCCCAAAGCCCCCTCCTCACATTGTGAGGTTTGGAGCTCCAACATGTGAATTTTCACAGGACATAATTCAGTCCAGCTAGTCCATAATCACTCCCTAGGTGACCCAGGGGGAGAAACATAGGTGAGGCTGGCCTCTTGCAGAGCTCTGAAGACCACAGCAAGGTGCTAGATTAAATTTGGAAAAAGGGAAAGAGCCACAGGAGGGCTTTAGCTGGAAGGTGGCTAATCCACTGGCTGGATGGCAGTGTTCACTCTGGTCCTGAGTGATGAAATATTCGGAGGGAAATGGGTAGATCCAGTAGGAGGTACTGTGTCATCCAGGATCACACAGGAGGTGGCAGAGAAGATGAAGAGGAACTCTATGATTCACAGGCAGAACCGATAGCACTTGGGGATGGGTTTGATGTGAAGGAACAGGGAAAGAGAGGATGATCCTTGGGTTTTGACTGAAGTAACAAGATAGAATTACTGAGGTAATAAAAGGCTGAGTAAAAAACAGATGTGAGAGTAGGGTTGGAGTGAAGACAGCATTATCCCATTTCCTGTGGAGCAAGAACTGTTGACCAGAAGTAAGAGTACAATACTGGAGGGGGAAAAAAAAAAAATACATTCCTGCTGATAATACCCATACCACTGGCTGAAATCCATCACCCAAAATTTTAGTCTCCATCAATCCTCCCACTGAGTCTTACTCATGGCAATAAAGTTTATTCCCAATAATACTGCTGCAATTTTTTATTTATCATCCTTGCATTTCAGAATTATCCCAGCAGTGAAATTTATATTCAACAGCATTATTATAATTTTCAGCTACTAATGAAATTATTGTTTCTGTTTGTGATGTGTTTTGGAGCTATAGTGATAAAAATTTCCTCTCAAAAATACCACTCCAATGTTGATGTCCTCAAAACCTGCCATAAATGACAAATTATAGAATGCCTGGGAGCCGTCAAACTCTCTTCTTGGACAAGCCCGGCTTCTTGTTCCTATCATAGTGGGATCTGGAACCTTTTGGAGAAGAGAACTGAAATACTAAAGGTTGAAAATCATAGTCCAGTATGGCTACTGGCTTAGTCAGTAGAGCATGTGACTCTTGATCTCAGAATTGTGAGTTTGAAACCCATATTGGGTGTGGAGATGACTTGAAAATAAATAAAATCTTTTTTTTTTTAATTAGTATTTGAAAGTCATAGTCCAGGACAGTGGTCTCCGAACGTTTCTAATCCTTGCCTCATGAGTAAAATTAAAAATAAAATTGAGCACATCCCCCCAGAGTGTTTTCTGATTTATAACATAATGTGATATGACTTGATTATAAATTACTCCTACTGCACTAATATATTATATGCATGATAACATATAAACCAAGAAAATCTTGAAGAGGATGTGATAGAGAATGTGACACAAAAGAAAAATGCACCAAGTCGAATCTCTTCTTCTATCCTCCGGTTGCCTTGCACAGTCCCGGGGGTAAATGAGCCCAAAAGCTGTAATTTGGAAAGAACTGTCCCAGACCACTTGTCTTCCCCCACGTCTGATTCTTATCCATCCTTCCCATTCTTGGAAAGAACAAATTCCAGGATTCTAGGATTTCCAAGTCCTGAATCGGGCACCCTGAGTGAAGGTTTAGGTGCAGAGGACATAGGAGGGCCATTTCATCTGTTCTCAACTGGGAATTTGTGGTTGCAAAGTTCAGTCAAACACAGGGCTCTGCAGTGAATAAAATCACTACTCTAGAGCACAGCTAGGATTCCTTATGCAAGCCAGTGAGAAGTTACCTGTAGGCTCCCTTCCCTCTGCTTTCTACACTTGGTAGAAAAAATTACTTGGTGTAATTTTTTCCTATAATCTCCTCAGTTTCTTCCAGGTTCAAGGCTGCAGGTCATTAAAGCAGCCCCCAGTGGTGATGTAAAAATGCTCCACTGGTAGGGGGCAGACTGTCATACCTGGGAACTAGTGGGCTCCCCAGCCAGGTGCTACCACAACAACTTTCACTTAGAAAAAATATATATATTTCTGGAAGAAAGTAGGAAAAAATTAAGACCACATTAGATAGCTTTTTACCAACATGCATAGGTTTCCTATGGTCACACTGGAAGCCTTCAGTTAAAACCATTCTGACCTTTGCCTGTTAAAGATCCAAGATAGAGTCCAACAAAATGACACATTCATGCTAACAGCCCCTAGAGTTCTAGGCATGGATTTGCCATGAACATACAGTCTCACCATGGGCAAGTGATCCAACCCTCTGGGTTTCTTCTAAAAAAGAAGCAGCCTTAGTCCCTCCACAAGATTGTGGAGAATATTCCAAATCTTAGATCCCCATTCAAGTTTTTGTTCTAAATCAAGCCCCAAGAAAAGTCTCTCTACCTCCTAGGAGTTCCTATAAAAATGATTATCCATTCACTTGGCAATTAATCCCTGGAAGGCCTCGTTTTATTGTTCAGAACTGTTATTTAAAGACTGTGGTGGTGCCTCAACTTTCATGCATCCTTCCAGTATCCCGAGGTAAACCAGAAGTGTCTACAGGCAGGTGCTTCCATCTTCCCACATGAACTACATGGCACTCGGTATACAGTAGGTGCCCAGGAGAGATGTGCTGATTCCATTTTATTCCAGGCACATTGTCATTTCCTTAATTCCTTTGATTCCTGTGAAAGGGAAGAGTATACCTCCCCTTTCAGGGCTGGACTGAGAAGTGAGTCGGCCAGTTCTCCTACAGCTCAGGGCAGCAGTCCTAAACCACCAGCTCCACACATTCATCTCAAAGACAGTGTTAATTAATTTTTAAAGTTTTTTGTTTTGTTGCCAAAATTGAAAAATCAGGAGGGTACACACACACACACACACACACACACACATGCACATACAAACCTGGAACACTCCCTTCTGTTGAACACTCGGAGCTCATCACACCATATGCATTCCTACGTGGCCACAATGAATGGGAGCTGAGAAGCCAGCTGCCTTTCCCAAGAAGCATAGACTTTCTGTTTCACAGCATAAAAATTCCTGCCTGAGAAAAACAGTCAGCCCTTTTGGTCAGAGATACACTTGGGAATGATCGAGACTGTGAACAACTGACAAGGTCACACCCCAGTCCCCACCCTCATCCCTCCCTGCCTAGTTGCCCCTAGTAGGTGCTCAGGAAATGCTAGTTTGCTGCCCCATTCCCCTGCCTTTGCACCCGTCTTCAAGCTCTGATCTACTTGGCCTCATAATAACCTAATTGTTTCTGTGTCCTTTTACTTCCTTTTCCGATCTGTATTCCCCTGCCCCTTTCCGCCCGTGGGATTCTGCTGGTAGGACATCTGAATCAGACCTTACCTCATTCTCGGAGTCTCAGCTACCGCAGCCCGACTGCTGAAGAGCAAGTAAATGAGCAGTCTGGTCAGGAAGAGCTACACCACCCAGAACAAAATTAATTCCCAGGGCTCGATGGACCTGGCCAAACGCGAGCCACACTTGGGAACAGGCCCCGGAGGCACAGGATGTGGGCGGTGGGGCAGCTGCCCTGAATGTGGTCTTCGCTGCCTCAGCCCAAGGCTGGCCTTACATCTGTCATGCCCACAGCCCTGGCTATTTGCCAGGAGAAAGAAGAAAGGAAAAGAAGAAGAAAGGAAAAGGAGGAGGGGGGAAAGGGGGAGGGAGAACGGAGCAGAGGAGCGCAGAGGGAGAGATTCTTTGAGCTCCCAAACCACACGTTCATCATGGAGGTCGTTCTCAGCTCAAGACTGTGGTACTACCTGATTTTAGCAAAGATGCAAATGCAAAATTCTTGTCCTCAAAATTCCGTAGCACTAGAATGAAAAAGAAATGCTTCACCGAGTTGTGACATTTAAGTGGTCATGCATTTTTCAACGTATCCGTTATGCAAAGATGTTTATGTTCACTCTCTCCTCGGTCATGTTTCATTTAAATGGGGTGGGCAAAAGTCTTCAAAGAGTTTAATTAAATAAACTAGAATCGTGGAAATCAAAGTTAACTGAAACAGACTTTGGAGGCTAAAAATGAGTAGAAGCATAAATTACATAAATAATCAGGGAAAACTAACAGCAGAAGAGAAAACTAAATAAATACCCTTGTTATCTCCCCCTCTCGCTGTTTCACCTCCAAGTGTATTTTTATCTTGTATTATAGTTCTAAAAATCCAGAAAGAAAAATGTCAGGAGATGACAACATGAAAAGGTTCATGGGATGCTGAGTTAATCTAAAACCTTTAGCAGTAAGGAAAAAATTCTTCATTTAAAGAGGCAGTTTCTCTCAAAAAAAAAAAAAATGTAGGGCTGCATGGATAGTTTTAATTCATAGTCTTACAAGCATGCAAAATGAAGTTCAAAAAGGTCTAATAGAAGCCCCCGATAAATTCAAGACCGCGCATTTCATCCCTACGTTCATCCATAACAGCTTTAATATGTAAGATAATGACCGCAGTGGTAATGACCTTAACTTGGGTAATCTGTTTGTTGACAGCAGGTGATAATTCGGCCTTCCTGATAGTAATCTGTTTTTTTGGCAAACAAGGGAGAGGGCTATTTGCCACACACATTTATTTTTATGGGGAGGACGTGTTTTATAAAGCTGAATATGGGACAGTACAGGTGTGGAATTAATTGTCCAAGTTGCAAAATATGTTAGAGATGGTATGCTAAATCTATGACACACACTGGCCCCGACATGATGAAATGTTCGTTTCTATTAAGTAACCACAAGCCTGTGTTTCCAATTACGGTGGCGAGCTGCTTTCTGCTGAGTGGATTAGCTTAGTACTTCATTCTGGTGGTAGTTTTATGATTTGAGATCTTTAATTTTCCCAATTCAACTCTTAGGGCCGCAAAGACAAGCTGCCTGACTTTTAAATAATATATTCCCCTTTTAAATTTCTGCCTCCTACCATCTCCTAGGAGTGCTATTTCCTGTCACCATAATTATAATAATTTGTATGTAGTTCCTGGGATCACATTTCTAATTGAGTCCTAAACTGGTTAACCTCATGAAGTTATTAATATGCTTTTTTAACCTGCACAAATTATATATTTGTCTGGTTGGTCAAATCATGTTCATTATTACATACATTCTCTACCATTTTTCCTTCCGTTTTAATGTCCCTATTTTAGTCCAAAGAATGTCTGTTGTTTTTTAATAATATGCTAAAAATGACAGAACCATGAGAGTTGGACAGGCAGGTCTGGGTATGGGGTAGGTAGGAGCAAAGTTTCACTGGGATTCAAGATCCCATCAGAGCTAAACACCAGGTAATAGGTCTAGCGGGGAGAGGGGAAGTGGTAGGAGGTGAGACTGAAGTGCAGGTGACCCAGTCAGGTCATGCAGGGCAGCACCCCAATAGGAGTAAGAAGAAACCAAGGCTACGGGACCCCCCCTCAAGGGTTTTCCAAACAAGGACCACCACGGTCAGACTTGGGTTGTAGAAACTTTATTTACAGATGGTGCAGGGAAGAATCGGCTGCACTCCAGGCCAGAAATGAGCGGCATGGGAATTCAAGTTGTAGCCAAGAGGATGGGTCCGTTTTGAGAGCTGTTTCCACCCCCAACGTGCCTATCGTCTACATGCAACAGAACACACACCAGGGCAGGGTCATTCGTCATCAACCACTGACTGCATGGACACGAGGGAAGGTTAGATCTGTGTATGTGATTGTGAGAAAGTCCCAACAGCCCCCTAGAGAAGAACACACCTGGGAAGAAGTGCTTCAGGTGACAGGAGCCTGGGTGTGTGTTTGCTGAACAATGTAGGTGGTTGGTTTGGGAGAAAATGAGGCCACTTGCTTGGTGACCCTACGGAGCAGCACTTCCCACCATGTAGTGAGCTCAGCCAGGCTTCTGCTGCTGATAACCCCCCTGAAAACACTCCCAGGACCGAAGACCAGCTCTACACAAAAATCCCACAAATGTTAAGATTCGCCCAACCACCTAGGACTAAACCCTAGGCAGTCCGTGGCACTCGCAGGTGTGAACATTAAATAAGATCTCAAGACTGATCGTCTCTCTGTCCTGAAGATTCATATAATCCCCTTTCTCTGACTGGTCTTTTATTTAAATGTTTCCTAAATCATGTTTCTGTAGGCCTGTGTTGATATAAAATCAATATCTCCACAACTCCTTTTTGTCTACAATGACACAACCAGATTGTCAGTTTTGGATTAGTGTGTTTTATAGAAGCCCCATTCAGAATACTAGCAGTGGGTTTTGTTATTATGAAATAGTCATAATTTGCGTACATACGATTCGTTTCTTCCAAACCTCTCAGGAAATATGTTGGTATTTGTTAAGCTCTCGACTTAAAGCACATCTATAGCTCATCTGACATTCTCAAATGCAAGGCACTGGGGGAGTGTAGGGGTATGAAAATTATCTGAAAATCTCACCTTTATGCATTTCTGAGTTAATCAGGCAAGAAGACACTGCCCACCGTTACCAAATATATTCTGAGAATCCAGAGAACATTACTGGTTAAAAGATGCTCATTCAGTATCATTGAAATAATTCAGTCCATATTGCTGTGGTCTGAATGTTTTTTGACCTCCCATGTGATGGTGTGGTGTGAGGTGGAGGTCTTTGGGAGGTGATTAGGTCACAGGGATGGGGGTGTCATCAATGGAATTAGTGCCCTTAGAAAAGAGAACCCAGGGGCACCTGGGCGGCTCAGTAAGTGAAAAGTCTGACTCTTGATTTGGGCTCAGGTCATGACCTTAGCGTCGTACTCCATGGTGAGCATGGTGTCTGCTTGAGATTCTCTCTCTCCCTCACCCTCTGCCTCTCCACACACCCATGCTCACTCACTTGCGCTTGCGCGCGTGCTCTCTCTCTCTCTCTAAAAAAGGGAAAAAGAAAGAAAGAAAAGAGACCCCAGAGGACTCTCACTTGTTTTGCCATGCGAGGTCACAGCTGGAAGACTGCCTTCTGTGAACCAGGAAGTGGACCCTCACCAGACACTGATCCGCCCACACCTGGATCTTGGACTTCCAGCCTCCACAACTGAGAGAGTGTTTGAGTCAGCCAGTGTGTGGTGTTTCTGTCATAGTCGCTGAATGGACTAAGACATCAGTGAAGCAGTTTCTTTCAACACATCCTCCATCACCCAACAGCACCTCGTCCTGGAAACTGGTGCACTCCAAAGCCAGGAGAAGGAAAGGAACAGGTGAATCCCTCACATCTTCACCAACACATGTCATCTTGGGTTGTCTGATGATAGCCATCCTGACAGGTGTGAGGTGATGTCTAACTATGTTTTCGACGTGCCTTTCTCTGATGATTAGCAAGGTTGTACATCTTTACATAAACCTGTTGTCTTCTTTGGAGAAACGGTTATTCAAATTTTGAGCCCATTTTTAAACATCAGTTATTGAGTTTTTTACTCTTGAGTTCCTTATATTGAATTGAATCCTTGAATGTTCAATTCCTCTAGGGGAGGGCAGAGACAAAGTTACGTTTAACACAATAACAACACAGAAGTCTCCTAGGGAGAGGCCAGAATGAAAGGCGAAATTCTCTCAAAGTCTTGGGGGGGTGTGTGATGGACTGAATGTGGGTGTCCCCCCCCAAAAAAAAATTCATACATTGAAATCCAATCCCCCGTGTGACAGCATTAGGAGGTGACTAGGTCATGAGGGAACAGCCCCTGTGCTGGGATGATTCCTATAACCAAAGGAGGATACCAGGGTCTCTCTGTTTCAGGCATGTGATCCAGCTGTCTACAACCCAGAAAAGGGCCTCACCAGAATCCAGTCAGGCCGACACCCTGACCTCAGACTTCCAGCCTCCAGAACTATGAGAAATAAATGTGGTTGATAACCCAGTGTGTGGTGCTTGTTACAGCAGCCCAAATTTACGAAGGCAGGTGGATACTTGGAATTTCCTAGAGAACTATCTCACATCTTTGCCTAATTTTACAAGTGAAAATTTGGTCACCACATAAGGAACACCCCTTCCAGGGTCACTGGCGGCATCTCTTCTCTGCTCGCAGTGGCAATCTTCCACCAGCCCTCTACAGGCCGCCCAGCCTCGCACCAGGGGGCCTCCTCCCCACCTCCATGACATCACCAAACACACTCTCCTCCTTCCATTGCCAAGGGGCCCCAAGGGTGTGGAGAAACAGGATGCCTCTTCTTCACAAAATGGCTAGCCTAGACCCATCCATCCATCATTATTCTGCCCAGCACTACCGAGTGCATTGATGAGGGGCCACAGTAACAAGCTCCAGACCACCATGAAACAGGACCACACGGGTAACTTTAGGGGCTGAGCCAAACACAACTGCCCTCTGGGAAACTGAGCAAAGAAAGGCAGAAAAGGAGCATCAGTTGGGATGGGGCACTGGAGCTGAGAGGTGATGAAGTAGACTCTGGATTGGCAGCCACTTGGGTTGAATCTTAGACCTCATGAGTCAGGGAGTCAGGGAAGAGGGGAGCTCCTAAGACAGCAAAGGGCAAGTAGCCTCTGTCCAGAATTTGCATCACCCAGACCTATTTCACATGACATGGGGCTTCAGTTCACTTTCTGACCTTCGGTCCCATAATGAATCTGAATCCTCACCCTACATCTGCTGTCCACCGAAGCCTTGTGTGTGTGAGTTGGGTGCAGGGGGTTCTTTCTTGCAAACAAAAGGAGGACACACTTGCATGAAACAACCAGCAAAAGACATCCTTTCTACAGAACAACCAAGGTAATGACCTTCTGAAGGGTACCAAGCCCTTCTTCAAACTGGGCGGTTGTTCTTTACAGCAACGAACACAACAGCAGTCTGCTCATTTATTTATATTTTTTTAGGACTTCATTTTTAAATAATCTCTACACCCAGCATGAGGTTTGAACTTACAGCCCTGAGATCAAGAGTCCCATGTTCTATGAACTGAGCCAGTCAGGTGTCCAGAGTTCTGCTCATTTAGACCTTTAAAACATGTATTGCTAAAAACACCAGAAGGCTCACAAAGGTCCACAGCATGTGTCCACCGCAGTGACACCTATATCCTGGGCATACAAGCAGTGAGTAAGAAAGAAAGGTGGTAGAATCCAGCTTGCCACCAAGGACCATGGGCATCTGGCCTGAACACACTCCTTAACTTTGACGTGATAAATTTTCTTAAATCGCTCCGCTACCCAAACAACATTATTTTCTTATATAACTGGATCTATCATTGCTCAACATTTTCCAGTCCTCGCTTCATGAAACAGCCAGCTGTGCCTTGGCCCAGAATGGTCTATCCATTGTCCAATGTTCGAGGGGCTGCCTTCAGGTTTGTCTTTGCTCTTCCCACCAAACAGTCAGATGGCCTCTCTCAATGCTGGTTAAGTGTTGGCAGCTGCCCATATGCTCCTTTGTTTAGGGGAATGACTCTCCATCTTCAGTCCCTGCCTGCACCACCTCTCTCATCTGTATTACACAAGAGCCCCAATGGTTCACTCTTCCCCTTATTCATTCTCGCCCATCCTCCTCAAAGCAGCCACAGTGATCTTCTGAGAACATAAATCAGGCCATGTCCCTCTCCCGCTTAAAAATCTCCAGGGGATTCCCATATCACTGAGAATGAATTCTAAATTCCTCCCGTTACACCTGCAGTCTCCGGGGATCTGGGCTCTGTCACATCCCTCTGAATCTCAGCCACATCCCCTCACTCGCCCTGCTGCAGCCACAAGGGACGTCTTTTGGAATCACCACCTCCACAAGTCCCAACAAGACCTCCATGGGGGACCTCCCTTGAGTCAGACCTGTCCCCAGTCTATACATCTCTCCACAGCACACACTCCATCCCGTCACTGTCAATACAGCACAGGGTCCTTTTCCAGATCTTCATAGCAATGATCATTTCATGGATTTTCCTGTGTCAATGTTTACTTTTGTTTTCACTCTGCCTCAACCTGACAGATTATAAATTCCACCAAAGCCAGGGCCTTTCTTGCTTACTCACTGCTATATGTCCAGGTTCTAAAACAGTGCCTGGAACATGAGAGAGTCTCCCAAAAATATTTGTCAAAAGAACAATCCTCTAACCTGAGATCAAAAGAGTTATAATCTTTCAGCTAGTTTTGCTCAAAAGATTCTTTTTCCCCTTTATAAACCCCAAGTACTAATTTCTACCTTAACATTACTTTTCCCACTGATAATGGAAATAATAGTCACCATTTGGTTTTGAAATACCACTCTATGTTAAATACCTAAGCAATCTGCATTTATTATAAGTCAACCAAAAAAGAACTGGATATTACCTGTCTCCTATAATTGGATTGTATTTTCTGAAGAATCGTGTTATTCTGGAGTTTTGCCTTCTAATTTTCTTTGGTATTACATGTTTTTATTCCCTGCAAATATATAGGCAATTTTTTTCCATTTTGTTTGCAAATCAGGGGAAAAAATATTAAAATCTGAGGCAGACAACAGACCTTCTAGAAATGACCTGACTGGTGTGGATTACGCTAGGAGATTTCTCAGCAAAGGAAGAAATGTTTGTTCCTAGAAAATACTTTATTGAAAGTTACCTCATCATCAATATTGGGAACAAATCAAGAAAGGGACAGAAACAAATGAGGTCAAATAGATATTATGGTTTCCCCACCATTTCCTCTTATAAACCAAGTTAGCGTTAGTTCACAGGTACCATGTTTGTCTCCTTCTGTGCCCTTGTAAACTAACATCAGCACTGTAGCTTCTGTGTGTTTCCCACATGCCAAGCACCACCCAAAGCCTTTCCAATGTGTCATCTTACAGATCAGAAAACCAAAGGTGAGAGTAACTTGTGGAGCTGGTGGTACAATACCGCATCTTTCACCATCATGTTATTCTTTAATTTCCTTTTAGAAATTCTACAAGGATAGGCTTCAATTTGCAGAGGTCAAAACTTGAAAGTAATGTAGAATTCTTATGCAAACCTTCCTAGGAAGGTATAAATGTTTCAGAGATTCTTTTCTTCCTGGTGCAAATAAAAGAATCTAAAGCCCAAATTATACTCACTAGTAAAAACAATGACCATATTAATAACCACTGTGTTGTTGAATTCATCACAAGTGAACTTTCTCTCTCCCCTTGATTTCATAAACACTGCATAGTAAGTCTGGAATAGATACTTACAGACATCTTTGAAAACAGTATTTCATCATCTGAACGTTTGGCTATTTGAAGAAAAAAAAAATACCTTGCTTTAAATTCCTCACTGTTATAAGTAATAATAATTGTTTTCTCTGAGAGTTTTTGGATCCTGAGAAAGTCTTTCATGACAGAAGAGGACTTTGTGGGTGGACATTTGAACTCGCAATACGAACTACGTTTCCAATAAGCCTTAATATTTATATCTGAGTTAGAGGTTAGCCAGCCTTTTAAAGAGATCTTCTGAGTCTGAAGAGGAATTGTCATGGAATTTTCTGTAGCCAGAGTAGAAAAAACGATGAACCTTGAGTGTTTAAGAAATCTTTAAAAGCCTTATTTGATGATGAAATTAATTCCAGTCAATAAGACACAACACAAATTCATGTTTTTATGCAAACATGAAGTGGAAGTTTATGATATGTACTGGGAAAGGGTATTCTAGATTAAACAAAATCATGAAAATGAAAGAATTATTTGATTAGGAATCCAAGCTGAAGTACTGATTATCCTAGCTCAGTTATCTTCCTGTACTATTACTATTACTATTACTATTACTATTACTATTACTATTACTATTACTATTACTGGGCACAGATATTTGGCCAAACATTATTCTCCAGGGGTTTCCTGGAGAAGATTAATAGTTAAACTGGTGACTCTGAGTAAAGCAGATTACCTTCCATAATGTGGATGGGCCTCACCCACTCAGAAGGCTTTGAGAAGAAAGACAGATCTCCTTTGAGCAAGAATTCTGCCCACTGAGGGCTTCAAAATCAAGTGGCCGTTCCCCCTGGGTCTTCAGCCTGTTGGTCTGCCCTGCAGCTTTTGGATTTGCCAGGCCACTACAATTGCATAAACCACATAAAATCAATCTAATTCCATCCCACCCACCCATCTCCCACAGTCACCACACACCTACATGGTCCTTGTGGTATGGCCTCGTAGACCCTTCCTTCCAGTGGTAGAATCAATTTCACTACTCCCCGAATCTGGGATGACCTTGTGACTTTCTTTGACCAAACGAATAAGACAGAAGTAATGTTTTACCAGTTGCAGGCAAGAGGCCTCAAGAAACCTTGCCACTTCCTCTCTCTTGCTTTTCTTGGGAATCTTGCAGTCACTACTATGTGAAAGAGCTTGGGCTAGCCTGCTGGGTGATGGCTTTATGATACATGGCTCAGTCTGCCTCCTCTAACCCAGTCAACAGCCAGCCGTCTGCCAGATGTCAGACCAAGCCAGCAGTCAGACCAAGATGAACCTAGTCAAATCCAGCAGAAGAACCACCCAACTGATCTCAGCCCATATTCCCCACCCATATAATTATGTGCTTATAAATGATTGCTGTTTTAAGCCACAAAGTTTTGGGTCGCTTGGTATCCTGCAAAAGTCCAAGTACGATAAGTACTGTTGCCCTTTACATAGATAAAGAATTCAAGAACAATGTAATCTGGATAAGGAATTCTGTCTTTGTCATACAGTGCTTGAAATATAAATGGGACCATCAAGGAGCCAGTTGGTTAAACAGTTCTGGAACTCAGGAAGGAGGTCTTGCCTGGAAACACAAATCTGAAAGACAGGCATGTCTCTAATTTCCATGAATGGGTAGATTGCCATGGAAGAGCAAGAGTCAAGTGAAATGAGATCCAGGTTCGGATCCCACAACTAAAGTCAGGCAAAATAAGAGAGTCCATGAGGAAGGGGAAGAAACACAATGAAAGACAAGAAGATGCAATAGACATCAAAGGAATTTCCTGACAGAGTCAAAGTCACACAAACATCTAAAAAATTCATCTATAATTGAAAAGGAATCCCCAGCATTTGGGAATTACAAAGTCATTGCCAGAAGAGAGCTTCAGCAAAGTAGTGAAGGCTAAACCATTATTAGAGGTCATTAAAAAGTGAACAAGAGGGAGGCAATTTGGAAACAATGATTGTCTACAAGTCTCTTGCTGAGCGTGGCAATAGGTCCCCTGCTCTGCAACACTATGTGCCCCTTCACTCCAAGAATCTGTGAGCTACTGAGAGAAACCAAGGTCACAGTCATGTAGATTTGTGTCATTAAAAGGGATGGTCCTCAACAAGAGCTGGGCCTTTCACGCTATTCAACAAAAGGTGACAGGCCACCTCTAAAGGGAAGGGAAAGGTTGATGGAGAAATTTTTCAAGATGGGAGAGATTTGGGTACATTTATTCCTAAGTGGAGTCACAAAGGCATAACAAATGGCTCAACATCCTAAAGAGAATGGGAGGGAACGATATCCACAGGTACAAGGAAAGCTGGAGCTGAACAGATGGAGATTTCCAGATATGAGACCAAAAGTTGACAGAATTTATATTGCATAATCATGAATCCTCACCTGGGAAGGGAGCCAGTGGTGGGCAGGGGAGTTGTTGACAGTGGGCAGTGTCTGGAATTGCAGATATGGACAGGGAGTGAACTTGATGACCCAAACAGGCTTATTGAATACCACGGAGGTTGGGGACAATAAAATTACAACAGCATTCTTTAGCATGACTGGGTTTTTCCAAGAGCAAGTCAACAGCTTGTAAGCAGAAGCAAACAAAACAGTTAGTTGGACTGATCCAAGACTGAGATTTTGTGAGCATATATAGAAGGGCAAGAGATTAAGGGCTTTGAGGTTTTGGCAAGAGAGTGATTAAAGTGACATATCATGGGCTTTGGGATGGCTATAAAAGGAATGGGGAGATAGTATGGTTGATAAACTGTGAAAAAAGGAGAGTAGTACGGGGACAGAGATCTTGGAAATAAATGGGTGAGGAAGCAGGAAGGCTAAGAGGCTATAGTCATATATAATTACCTCACAATTTAAGGTTCCAGAAGCAGAACCATTCCAAAGGATGAGGCCAGGGTATGGGTAATGCGACTGGGCTGTCAGAACAGTGGAGCCCGAAAGGTTGCCACTCTGAAACTAAGCTATTGGATACATTCTCCACGTACCGATCCTGGAGATCATTGGGTGGTGGCCATTGGGGTAGAGAGGAGACATGAGCCAGGTTCTGGGCTCTGAAGGACACAGGGAAGTGACAGGAAGATGACAAGATGGCAAGGAAAAAGGGCCTGATATAGTCTATGGGAATTTCACTGGAGGCTACAGGGATCATAGAGTTTAGAGGGGTAGTACCAAAGTAATGTCCTGGAAGTGACAATGATCCCAGTTCCTCTGGGCCTACGGAGTATAGACAAATGTACAGCCACTTCCCCCACCCCAAAATGCACTTTCTTAGAAAGGAATGAAATTTCAGTAACGACAAGATTTGGGGAAAGGGGGTTTATATTGCCAGTGGACCAAGGGTTGTAAAGCACTACTGAAAAATCTGCAAGGAGGTCAACTGAGAAAGGAATTGGGGAAAGCTAGAGAGAAATGAGAATGACCTTGATTGTGGAACTTAATCATTATGGCTCTTGTATAAGAGTTTTTCTTTTCTTGAATACCTCTAAGATTTGTTGTGTCTGGGTTCAGACCAGATCAACAATAATGACACATTAGTATATAGTCAACATTCCTCTTCCCTTGGAACTATCTCCAGAATGACAAGACATACTTCTTAGAGTCCAGGCTTATTCCTTGTTTTGAAGTTCAAGTAATTCAGTGAGTAGAACAAGAAAGATTTTTCTGTCTGTAGATCTCAACAGAACAGAAGGAAGTAGGTATTTGCAGAGATAGACCCTGGAAAAAGAGAAAAAAACATTCATCTGATAACCAGAGTTAAACTCTTGACACAAACTATTTGCTTGGGTCACCTAACACACATTTTGTTCTAGCAACCCAAGGAACTTGCAAAATCTGAAGACAAAAGAAGGTCATCATTGTAGTGAGTATGACCTCCTGACTGATAATGGTCATTAAACAAGGTTTAGTTTGAAGTTTTCAAATGGATGAATACTGTACTATGAGAATTCATTTTATAAGAACCTCCACCTAGGACCCTGACATGTAACTCCGGAAGAGTGTAAGTTGGTGCTTCTTTTCTGAGAAGCAATTAACACAAAAGTCTAAAATGTTTATGCCCTTTAACCTGGCAGTTCTACTACTCAGTATTATCCTAAAGAAACAATCATAGATACGCACCAAGTCCAGTCATAACTGCCAACAACCTAAACACCCAATATTTAGGAGGATGGTTAAATAAAGAGTCCTAAAATCACACAGTGGAATACTATAGAGCTATTAAAAGAGATACAAAGGCATATGAAATACGGCATGGCCGTTGGTCATATTTATGGGCTAAAATCAGGTTACAAGAATACTTACATATGATACTAATCAAAAATGAAATACAAAGGCCAAGAACAAAGTACGGAAGTTTGTATGTTAAAATATTACCTGTGATTATCTTTAGGTATTTGCATTATGTATGGATTTGATTTTCCCCTCTTTACTTTCCTAAGAAAAATTTCCAAATCAAAATGTATCATATCTATAATAAGAAAAAAATTATTAATATGCTTTTATCAGTTTTATGGCAGTTGACATTCAAAACCAGTGCCCTAGAAAACCAAGTTTACATATATATATATATTTTTAGGTAGTAAAATATAAAGGAGGAAAGTGTTCCCTATATTTGACAATGCAGAACAAGAGGTATCAGTCCTAATTTTGAGACAAAAACTCCCTTATTTGCAAATATCCTTTTTGGTTGGTACTTAAAGGAATATTCTTGCCCCCTCTGTGGTCTGGCAATTGTTTAATTAGGGGCCAATATCTTTAAATTCTCATAATGAGTCAAAGTTTATTATTGCTCTATTCAAATGATCAATAAAGATTTTAGTTAGCACCTATTTCATGCCCAACAAATGTATTTAACATTGTGGGTGGTGCAAATGTTATTTAAAAAAAAAAAAATGTGACATTTATAAATCGACTAAGAAAAAAGTTGTAGCTATTTATATACAATGTAGGCATAAAAGGGCTAGTAACAATCAGCATTCCAGGAATGCATACCATTCGAGAAGACTTTTTTTTTTTTTTTAACTTTTTATTTTTTATAAACATGTATTTTTATCCCCATGGGTACAGGTCTGTGAATCACCAGGTTTACACACTTCACAGCACTCACCAAAGCACATACCCTCCCCAATGTCCATAATCCCACCCCCTTCTCCCAAACCCCCTCCCCCCAGCAACCTCGAGAAGACTTTTAATTACTGTATATTCCCAAATATATGAGGCATTTTCCTGAAATTCTCCAGAAAAGAGGGATATTCAAATATTTCCAAAGGCTCTCATATTATAGGACATTCTCTAATTACTTTATTTAAACAACTAAGTAATGCTTGGGGAGGATTCATTAGCCTGAAAGGACCTCAGTCAATGCTTGTTTGGGACTCTCTGAGAGGTGGCTTGACAGAATCCATTACAGAGAAGGCAGATTTAATATAGATTTAATCCTGGGTCCTGGAGTGAGGCCCCACAATGCAAATGTTTAATATCATTGCAAGCAATCATTTTAAAAATAATTACTTATTGAGAATAATTTGTATTTATTTAATATTTACTTTATTTCTGGGTCTGTTTTCCATGCTACTATAATACAAAAATGGTTTCCCTTTCCAAAAAGCAAACCCTCCTTCCATCATAGTGATAATGGCGAAGACAGTATCTTACAGCTGACAAACACTCCCCAAAACATCATCGGACTTGGCTATCCTAGTACAGTAAAGGAACGGATACGGCCAGAACTTCGGGAAAATGAACCAGTATTCACTTTAACGCATACAAACAAGGAATCAGCCCATTGTTCTTCAGCAAACTTGTTCTTTAAGACCAGGTTAATTGGGGGAAACACTTTTGTTATTATTTCTAATGCAACTGTTACTAACAGGATCAAAAAAAATCCACTAGCAATGGAGTCCTACTTCCTAAAATAACATGCCTTTGATAAACATTGTAAAGATGATTCCATTCCCTTTTACAGGTTTTTTTGGCTCTTTTCACAAAGCTATGTAACCCTTTTAGTCTGACATCTCACAAAGAAAGAAGTAAAGGATTTCATTAGCACAACTGCACAGGCCCAAAGTGTGTCCCCAACTTCAGATGTTATTTTACTCTCTAGGTTGGGTGACTAATTTTAACCCAGAAAAAGTTTAGTAGTCTATTAAAAGTGCAGGAAGACCCAAAATAAAATTTTACGTTGGACTTAACTCATTAAACTGTCTTCTTGACATTGTCAACAGAGCAGATTTTAAACAATGCAAAGATCTTAACTTTCCAACTAAGTTTAAAGTCTTGCTTGCTTGCTTGTGACAGGGAGACAGAGCAGAGAGCTGGTCTTCTACCTAGATTACTCACAGGATCCAAACTGTGCCAGCTCCTTCCTTTGCTGAGTAAGAGAAAGGGAGGGGGCCTGCTGGAGGGAGATTCACTCTTTGAAGTCCCTACCTGTAAATTTCCAAGGTAGACATGTGAGTTAGGACAGACCACACTCCCTCACCTGTTCTTTCTATAATGTTCTTTATTTTTGCCCCCTAACACTTCACACAGTTTAAAGGAGATAAGGATGGTTGGCTAAACAGAGAGACAGTAGGTAACGGATACATTGATGATACCTGTATATATATGGACACAGAGACAAAGAGACTTTTATGATATTTTATTTATATATATATGTCTGTATATATATATATATATATAATTTTCATATATGTCCTGTGATCTATGTGTCTCCTACTAATTTAGAACTCCTTGAGGACAGTGATAAGCACCTTGTAGGCACAAAATAAATATTGAATGAAAAAGCAATTTTTTAAAAATGGACAACCCTTAACAACTACTCCTTGGCAAATTCTTCTATGTTTTCCTTCTTCCAGAAATGCCCCCCTCTGCCCCATACTCATCCTTCTACTCACCAGCCCAAATTTTCTCCATTTTTCCAAGCCCAAATCAAATGCCACTGTCTCCTTAAAACCTTCCGTGATTCTTCCCGTCAAAAGTAAAAGGTAAACTCCTCCTCAAATGACCATAGCACTATCCTCTACTCTTTTCTTTTTATTTTAAAATTTATTTATTTACTTGAGAGAGAGAGATGGGGGTGTGGTAGGTGAGGGGCAGCAGGAGAGAGAGAGGGAATCCCAAGCAGGGATTCCGATGCAGGGGCTTGATCTCAGGATCCTAGGATCATGACCTGAGCAGAAACCAAGAGCGAGATGCTTAAGTGGCTGTGGCCCCCAGGCATCCACCAGTCTCTGCTCCTTTCTTACAGCACTACACATTTTCCAAGCTTCTCTGCACATAGGTGGTGCTCTGCCTGCCTGTAACCCACAGCCATGCCTAAGGAAACTGTTTTAGCCCTCTTTGATTCTCCTCTGTCATCCATTGTTTCGTCTACCCAAAGGCAGCCTAGCTCAATAGTTAAAACCCTGGCTTGGAAGCCAGATGCATTAAATCCAAATCCTGGCTGGACCGCTTCCTAGCTGTGTGGTCTCTGTGCTTCAGCTGCCTCAATGGTAACAAGTCATATGTAATCCCAGTAAGAGCACCCACCCCCCTCACAGGGTTATTTTAATGACGACATGAGTCAGTGCACATCAAGCACTTTGCAAGGTTTCTGCAAGTTTCTGGCAGTGTTCGATACATGGGTTCTATTATACCTTACTCCACGTAATGTATTAAGAATCTACTATGTGCCAGACATTCTGCCAGGCTGTCACATCGGTCGGTACTCTATAAATATTTGAGGACTGACTGATAAGACCTAACACTGACTCAGCCCTGCATTAGTCAATCACATCCCTGGATCTTTGCTAACATTCTAGGAGACGGATATCGTGATTCCTCTTTTCATGCAGGAGCAAATGGGGTCCCTTCTGCTCTGAACTGTGCAAGCACATATTAACGGGGAAAAAGTCTCCATAGTGTTCACCTCACAAGCCCTCCAACTTCTAGAGACTTTTTTTTCCATCCCCTCCTGCAGCTCCCTCGACTTCACACGATGCATCCATCTATTTTAGCATCTGTTCAGCCTGACTCCTGTCATTAGATACATTCTCGTGTGTTTATAATGCGCCACTGATTTGTTTCAGACTGAGTCGTGGGATCTAAAAATAAAGTGATGTGGAACATATTTCGTTGCATATTAACTTTAAAGAAATAGATTAATCTTAGAAATAATCAAAAAATGAATGATCCACTCAGCTTGTAGCAGTTACCCAAAAAATTAAAAATAAAATCAAAACCCTCAGATGTCCACTTTTCCTCCTTTCTCCTTTCTGAATTTATTAATTGAAGTATATACTTCATAATTTTTTTCATTTTAAAAATTAAGAGGTCCAGTGAGCCCTTGGTGAACCAATCATGCTCTTCCCTGGAGATGCTTAAATGAAGGCAGGATTCATTTACCCTCCGAGTCAAATCCCTGTTTTCAAAAAAATAGCATGGCCTTGCCCTCATCATCCTAAGACGGAACAAAGAACCATAAATAATGTGACACATATAATGGTATAAAACTGTTTTCTGAAAACTCAGCCATTTAGCCAACCCATCTGTTCTGTCTACTACAGGCTAGGCACGAGGAGGGCCCCAGAGCCCAGGCAGGTGCAGTGCCTTCCTGCACAGAGCTTCCTGGGTAGCGTGGGTGGGGAGCATACACACGAACCAGGACAACACACTGCAGAAAGGGCAAAAGAAGGAGGGCTGGCGGTGCAAAGAGAAATTAATTCTCACCCAAGTAAAAATAGGACGTCTATTTGATAAATCATTTCAAACATTTCCCCCTTCAACATACACTCACACACACACCCTTGCAAACTAGTTGCTTCTTTTGTTTCTTTGGAACCTGAAAACACTGTCAATCATCAGCCCTTGGGTGTTTATCTCAAGCCCTCGAGGAGGTTTAGTGACATCGTTTTATTTGATTGCATGTGTTCCTCTATAGCTAAGAAGGGGTTACATATGCAAATATATATACATTTTGATTGCAGCACTAAATAATGAGGAAAACTGCAGTTTATAAAATGCAGTCATTCCACGCCACATTTCATTTTGGAAGAGGGAGGGCTACAGTCGACTGTGAACAATTACCAAATTGTCAATGGAATTCAATAAATGTTGTTTAAAAAAACTAATTATTTGTTACAATAACCAGCTACTATTGCCACTTTGTATTTGGAGGTTTGTAAACTACTTCCATTTGAAATGTAATTGATTCCATTTTTATCATTTGTTCAAGTTTATGTGGTTGTTCTCATCCTAAGAGATGATAACATCTATTTTCAGCAAATTATACATTATAATTCCTCATTCAAAAGCCGTAACAGAAAACAAAATGCTAATTCATGCTGTAAACGAAACTACAGAATCATAATCACTCATTGTTAACATTAGGGACTAAACTGCTACTGGAAATAATAAATTGGAGCAAAATGTGGTAGGGGTTGTTGGAGAGAGTTTTCTAGTTTTCTCTCTTTTTCTTTGTGTTTCTTTTTCCTGTTTTGTTTTGTTTTGTTGTTACACAACTAACACACTTTCTGATATGCTTTCAGGCAAGACATTACATGGATATTTTGTATTCTTCCAGATATAAGCCCAAAGCTCAATTTCCCCCCTGAGCTATTACCTGAAGTTCGATCCTTCACATGTATGGAAGGAGATCGTGCTCACAAAGCAATCAGAAGTGCACGCAAAAGAGGGGACGCATGTTAGAACTGCACACCTGCTTTTCTCCATTTCGTTGCGCTTCCAAACCTATGCTTCCCTTTATTTCAGCAATCACCAACCAAGTCTCTTCTTTCTCTGCACCCCCATGCCTCTCCTGTATGAGGATATCCCTCTGCAACACTCCTTCCCCCGTGTCAAGCTTCCCCTCTGCATCAGGGACTACGTGAAATTTAAAAAACAAACAGAAATCCATAACTGTAATAAATCAGGTCAATTCTTATTAAGAAAAAAAAAAAATAAGAGGAGGAGGGTCTCTGTTACCATATTCCAGACACTCTGTTTTCCTTAAATAGCTATGCTCAAGTGAAAAGACAGTAGCATCACCTAATGGCATTTCTCCTTCCCTTTAAAAAAAACAAAAATCCAAAAGAAAATATTTAAATATAATTATTAAATCAAAAATGTGAATTCTTTGAATGGACCAAAAAGTCACACTGCCTTCTAGAGTAAATCACTTTTCTGCTGCCCTTTTATTTAATGCCGTCTGCTGTCCACATTTACCTCTTCACTGGCAAAGTGTGATCATTGATTTCCTATGGTCTCTCTGGAAGGAAGTTCTGCTTCCTTGATGATGACTACAAAGGGTAGGTGACCCCATTCTCATTCCAATGCAAACCTGCACTTTTACATTTCCGCTAGGGCCAAAGGAATGTGAAAACAGCAAGAAACCCTGCCCTCTTCCTAGAGCTGTCTTGCTGTAACTACTGACATTTAATGTTTTCCCTCCCCTTTCCACGACTATATTTTGGAAGATCACAATATCAGGGATGAACCAGTAAGAGGCATTAGTTCATGATGGACATAAATGTTAGATGGGTGATTCAATGCAAAAGACACCTATTATAACACGGCCATGCTGAAAAAGTTCAGGACTAAAGGGCAAACATAACTAAATACAGGACAAACCCAACATGCTGTGGGTTTGCTTACAAAATGAGAGTAAGTCTATGCCAAAAAATATATGTATTTAATACACGCACACACACATATAGGACCGGGTTTTGATGTATCTGAGTAATTATTTATAAAATTATCCTATTCGTGAATGTTAAAATTACATTTTTTCTATAGAGTGTTATTTTAGCAATATTCGCATACATTTGTAATGGGCCCTTTACTAAGTCATAATTATCTGAGGTTGGGAGCTGGCAACCTAAAGATCCTGTCTATCCCTAAAACTGGATCAAGGGGCCCCTGGATGGCTCAGTCTGTTAAGCATCTGCCTCCGGCTCAGGTCATGATCCTGGAGTCCCAGAATCAAGTCCCTCATGGGACTCCCTGCTCAGCAGGGATCTGCTTTTCCCTCTGACTCTCTCCCGTCTCATGCTCCCTCTCTCATTCTCTTTCTTTCTTTCTTTCTTTAAAAATAAAATAAAATAAAGCTGGATCAACCACTCATTCAAACCAAGAACAATGGCAATCTCAAACATTAAGTCCATCACCAAGAAAAAATAAGAAAATCAGGTAGTTATGGTTGATTTTGCTGAAACGGATGACTTCACCTCATTTACCAAAGAGAATTTTATCTGGTTATGTTAATAACCAGGAAACAAAATGGGCAAACCTGCGCACACGAAGGAGATCTTCACTATTTCATAAAACTGGCAAATGAAGGACACCATCACAAACTTGCTGGAAATGTACATGTGGCCGCATGATGTTTTTACACTGCACTGGAGAGGAAGAAGTGTTGAAAGTAAGAATTAGCTGGCACTGTAGGCTCTGAAACCAGACTGCCTGGGAGATATCCCAGTTTTGCCCCTACCTAGCACTGATATCTTATACAAAATATTTAACTCTCTGAGCCTTATTTCCTTTATCTGTAAAATGGGAATAATAAAAAAAAGGACCTAATTCACATGTTGTCTTAGAGATTAAATTAATCAAGTACATGTAAAGTGTTTGAAACAGCATTAATTAACAGTAGCTCTCGTCACTGCTGCTTGTTTCCTAAGTTTTAGGTTAACAGAATTTTACAAAGAAAAGCAAACAGCATTTCCAAGCTGGTGCCTTAGGAAAGCTAGACTTATTGGAAGGACCACAAGGAACTGAAGACATTACAAGTCTCTTTTGCTTTTCTTTCTACCTAGGAGAAATCCAATGTTGGGAAAACTGGGGTAAGGTGAGCTGGATTTTAAAGTAGATTTCTAAAAAGTGTTTAAGGTAAATATATAGAAATGCATGTAAAAATGATTTTACGGTTCATCTGTACATCTTCAAGGAAATAAAAATCCTTAAGATGTATAGAAATCCAGTTTATATTTTCTTGAACTTTAAGATACTGCTTTTCTAACAGTCTTGTAAATGCAGGACATTCCCAAGTTTTGGCTCCTCTCCATGGATCCAAACATTGTTACTATTTTAAAAATTACGAAATATCCAGAGAAGAGAGGAAAAAAAATACTGAGTTTTTTATAGTACTTGGACTGGATGGAGAAGTGTTCCTCAGTGGGCTGCTTTCTGCTCTGGCTATCCATATTCATGGAAGTTATGCCAAGCCAAAACAAAAAACAAAAAAACAAAAACAAAAAAAAATAGGCAGTCAGCAGAAGTTGTCAACAACTTACCCACATCCTTTAATGATTCTGCACTGAAACTTCTATCCTGCTTGAAAAGACAGAGTGAGTACAAAGAATTACAGGTACTGGCAACAAAAGCCCAGGGCTGAATTCAAAACAGTCACTGCCTACTCCATCCAGAAAGATAGTGTGTGTCCCTAAGGATGCCATTTAAATTTCTGGTCTGTATGTGAGGGAGAGTGAGGGAGTGGTGGGGGTTGGGCTGAGCGGTGGGTAAGAAAAGTGAAAGAGCAGACTCGAGCCTGGTGGTAGTATTTTTTCACAAACTCGGGCTGAGCTATCCAGTAACCAAAGAACTGGTCAATCAGGTGAGTAAAGTCAGATGTCTGGCCTCATGGATATCCAAGCAGTGAGCTAATTGGCTCCATTTTTCACTTTCCATTCATTGATTCAATATCATACAGACCTGGCCTGCTTCGATTTGGGCTTCCAGAGTGACAACTAAATAAGGTGACCCAGGTCCAAACCAGCAAGCAGTAATGACCGCTCCACAGTCAGAGTCGTGATGGAGACAGAAAAGCTCAAACATCTACAGGAGAGACTCGCAGGTTGAAAAGCACAACATAAAAAGATAATGCTGGGTTTTGGAAGCTTGCACTACTGCCATCCCTAGGCGTGAAACTGTAAATTAAAGAATGGTCTGCTGCTGCTGCACGGAGCCAAATCAGAGACATTTCACATACACACTTTAATTGGGGTTTTCATTCTAATTGAAGAAATAAATTCCACCAAAGCAGATGCTTCCCCCCCACACACACACACTCGCACTATGGTATGTTTTGCACTTTGGCAAGTAGGTGCAAAATATCTGCAACATGGTCTCTTCAGATATAAGATGGGATTTCCCAGTTTTCAAATGGTAACAGATGCAGTTTCGGCTCTCATACACATTGGGCTCTCTCCAAAAAAAATCACCCCAATTCCCCCTCCCCCAGCCTTGGTGATAAAATGTCACAGGGGAAAGGAAAAAAAAAAAAAAAAACTAAACTAAAAAAATCTTCCAGTCGAAGATGATTCAAGGCTGGGTTGGAGGTTTTGTTTGGGGGTTTAGTAACGAACAAATGCCCCAGTTGTTTCCAAATTTCTCGATTTCTATATAAAGAACCCCCACCCTCATTATTTTTTTCACTGGCTTGTTTATAACCAGAGGTGTCATAATCATGTTTCTTGTGAAAATGAAAGCAAATCAAAATGCCTTGTGATTCCAGGAAAAGAGGTTCTTAGGGAGACATGCCTGCCTGCTATTGATGTTGTAAAAAGGCTCCTTTTACATGGTATTAGATGTTGAGAGCACATCATATTGATCTAGAAATAAAAAGCTTGATTTTTTTTTTTTAGTACAGTCAATCCTTACCTTCATAAGCACTTTATAACACTAGGAAGATGGTTTTATTTTTAATTGAGGAAGAGTAAACAAATTACATTTGAAGAGCATTGCTATTTTTAGGGAATAGAGGATTTGTAAGCTTTTTGGCAGCAATTCAGGTAAAAA